>NC_057933.1:82557863-82796224 GCF_018555375.3 Anguilla rostrata | reverse complement strand
ACAAAACACAAGTAAATTAGTTAAGTTCAAAAGAATCTGACAACCCTCTCTGTCCCACAGGTAAATAACGAGGTACAGAACCTCCCCGTGGAAATGGGATCGAATCTGGTGACGGTGATCTACTCCAATAACATGGCGGTGCTGCAGACGAACTTCGGCCTGCGCGTTTCCTATGACTGGAACTCCAGGCTGCTCATCCAGCTTCCCAGCAGTTACTATGGCAGCGTGTGTGGGCTGTGCGGCGACTTCAATGGCAATTCCAAGGACGAGCTCCGCAACCCCGCCGGGAAAGCCGTCCCCTCCATCCTCGACTGGACCAAGAGCTGGAGGGTGCCGGACCCCCAGGACCCCAACTGCTCTGACGACTGTCAGGAGGGCTGCCCCACCTGCGATGGTAAACTCAGGAAGCAGTACGAGACGGAGGACTACTGCGGGGCCCTCACCAAGGCGGACAGCGTCTTCCAGCAGTGCCACGACAAGGTGGACCCAAAGGCCTTCATGGAGAATTGCGCCTATGACATGTGCCTCCTCAAGGGCGACAAGCAGATGCTGTGCCAGGCACTCAGCTCTTACAGCGAGATGTGCCTGAAGGAGGGCATCGTCCTGAAGGGCTGGAGGAACAAGTTTGGCTGCCGTAAGTGTTGGGGGGGGAGGGGGGGCGCATCTGATGAGATAAGTATTTATGTGGGAACTGCAGAAAGACTGTTGCACCTCCAGTTTGAATATTTATGATACAAATTCAACTGAAAGCTTCAGCATCAGAATGAGAACCGGTTGTTTTTATTGCTCGATTCAATGGAGAAGTCAAATGTAGGATGGCCATTTTCCTTTTTCATGTTTATTCATGAAATGGTACAATAAAACACCCAGAAATGGCCCAATGCCTTTATTTAGCCAAATGGTATAGGCCTAACTTTTAGTTACTCCTGATTTGGTGCTCAGGTGAAATATTATGAGATTTTGTTAATGTTCACATTTATCTCTGATCGGTGGCATGTATACCTCAGCTTTGACATGTCCTATCATAGTCAAGGGGTCAATTCCTCTTAATTTCATATGCCTATAATGATTTATTAGCATTTTTGGTTTTTATTTTTTTTCCTGAACTGGCAGAATTAAAGTGGAATTGACCCCACCCCAGGTCCTAATTCAGGCCTTTTCTTTGTCCCTGGTTCCCACAGCTATGAGTTGCCAGCCCCACAGTCATTACGAGGCCTGTGCCAGCCCCTGCCCCTTAACCTGCCCGATCACGGAGCAGGACCGTCCGGTCTGCTTGGCGGTATGCTCCGAGGGCTGTGTGTGCGACAAAGGCTACGCCCTGAGCGCTGGCAAGTGCGTGCCCGCCAAGGAGTGCGGCTGCTCCTACCAAGGGCGCTACTATGAACCCGGTCAGAGCTTCTGGGGCGATGAGGGCTGCCAACAGCTGTGCATGTGTGACCAGGACCTGGGCATGGTGGTGTGCCGCCCGGCGGGCTGCAAGGCCACCGAACGCTGCACGGTGGAGGACGGAGTTCGCGCCTGCCGCCCACTCAGCTACTCCACCTGCATTGCCTCCGGAGATCCCCATTACCGCACCTTCGATGGCCGACGCTTCAACTTCCAGGGCACCTGCGTCTACCAGCTGGTGGCGCTGTGCTCCAAAGACCCAAGCCTCACAGCCTTTGAGGTGACGGTGCAGAACGACCACCGGAAGAGCAAGGCAGTATCCTTCACCAAGGTGGTGACGGTGCAGGTGTACGGCATTACCATCACGATCAGCAGGGATTACCGTTTCCAGATCATGGTGAGGGCCAGGGAGCGGTGGCAGCGTTTGTGTGTCTGTGGTACCAATTAACCTCTTCTAATTGATCACAGATTTTTCCATTTGCTTCTAATTTGAAAACCGCTGTGGCTACACTTGCTTTCCAAGACTCCTTTGAAGGCACTCGAGGCTGAGTTTCTTTAGCTAATTATTTAAATGGGATCTTCGGGGGTCTGGCCAAATGGAAACAGCTGCTAAAACATTAAAATTATTAAATTGCACCTTTACGAGCAGAACTCCCTTCTGTGCTCTGTGCAGACTTTTGAAAAGAGAGTATTGAAACATTTAAACATTTTTAGCCCTATTTTATAGGTCTTTTTTAATCTGCCATCATCTCTTAATGCATCAACTCCAGCAGTTCTGCTTCCAAGTGAAGGATTGTGTTTTAGGGGGCGAAAGGCTGTCTGGTTTGTAAAGCATATAGTGACTAATGTAGTAGTCACTTAGTCTAGTACATATCATACAGTCCTGCAGATCCCTGAGAATTACGAACGATGTTGTTCACCAAACGTGCCTCACTTGAAAGGGGAATTTTGTTTGGACTGTTTGTGAGAATACAGTTTTTGTTTCCACCTGGCTGTAACGTTTTCTGGATTCAAAAAATGTGTTGTAGTGAGTCTAGCGATAGCTATTTTTCCCCTGATTGGTTCTCTCTCTCTCTCTCTCTCTCTCTGACCAGGTGGATGGCCAGTTCACCTCCATGCCATTCCAGTATGAAGACAAGTTGGTGGTGTTCCGCAGCTGCCGGACAGCTGTGGTGGAGACGGCGTTCGGCATGCGGGTGACCTTCAACTGGAACAGCGTGGTGACCGTCACCCTCCCCAACACCTACCAAGGTGCCGTCTGCGGCCTCTGTGGCAACTACAACCAGAACCCTAGCGACGATGGAATGCTGCGCGATGGGAAGGCAGCAGCGAGCGGGTCCCAGCTTGGGGAGAGCTGGAGGGTGGACGTGGTCCCTGGATGCACCTCCGGCTGCACGGGGCCCGAGTGCAAGGACTGCTCCGCCTCCCAAATCGACGCCTACCGGGCCCAACGCTACTGCGGAATCATCGCCGACAAGACTGGGCCCTTCCGTGACTGCCACGCTCGAGTGGACCCCGCCCCTTACCTGGAGGACTGCGCGTTCGACGCCTGCCATTTTGAGGAACGCGATGATGTTATCTGCGAGGCTGTTGCTGCTTACGTGTCCGCCTGTCAGAATGAGGGTGTGGCCATCCAGTCCTGGAGGAGTAGCTCTTTCTGCCGTGAGTCTTGTCTAACCCTCTGACCAGTAGGGCTTCTACACTGCAGAAAACCATTTTCTTTAAAGAAATTAGAAGAAGTTTCTTATACACAAGTAATAATGAATACGAGGAATATTCATTTGCTCATAGTGTTTTAAATAATTCTTATTGTGAGATAACCTTGTCAAAAGAATAGTTTTCCAGAGTGTATTTCCTATTTAAATTATCCCAAGTGGACACTTTTACATGTTTTCTAATGCTCAAGAGCTGTTGTAATGTCAGTGTTGAACATGCCAGAATGACCTTGACATGTGAAATTTCATTCACTTCAATGTCAATAATTTAAAAAAATGCAATGCAAAGGGTTAACATCAAGGGCAGTGCTGAACACAGAATGACCTTTGACCCTTTGTGTTGCTTCCCCCTCCCTCCTGTAGCGGTCTCCTGCCCCAAAAACAGCCACTACGAGCTCTGCTCCTCGGGCTGCCCCGCCACCTGCGCCAGCACGTCCGCGGCTGCCCGCTGCCACCTGCCCTGTCGGGAGGGCTGCCAGTGCGACGAGGGGCACCTGCTGAGCGGGGATGCCTGTGTTCCCGTGGCCGAGTGTGGCTGCTCATACGGCGGGCGCTATTACAAGAAGTGCGAGGTGTTCTACCCCCTCGGCCAGTGCCAGGAGCAGTGCAAGTGCGGCGAGAACGGGGCCATCGAATGCCAGAAGTTCAAGTGCGGCCCCGGTGAGGCCTGCAAGGTGGTGGGCGGAGTCAACGGGTGTCACCCAGTGAGTGAGAGAAAGTGCGTGGCCTCCGGTGACCCTCACTACATCTCATTTGACGGGCGGCGCTTCGACTTCCAGGTAGGGTTGGGGAGGTTTTCCTGCCTCATTACATTGGCTGCCAGTTACTTTGGGAATAGACTTCATTTATGACACTGAAAGCACTGTGTGGCCAAGCCTCTGAGCACATGTAGAACTGCTGACTCCTACTCCGCCTGATCAGAATCTCCAGTCCTCATATAAAAGACATTATTTTTGTACATCTGATATGAGCCATTTAAAAAGGAACGGTGACAAAGCCTTCGCTGTGCAGCCTCCTGCAATGTAGAGCTGCCTAAAACTGAACACGATCATCTGCTTCCTTTAAGTCTCGCAGATTGCATTATTATTGATTATTGACAGCATTTGCGATGCACAGTATCCATATTGAAACCTAATCGTGATTGGGTCACCTGCTTTGTTTTTTTAGTGTGTGTCCCAGTAATTAAGTGAAGGCAGAAAAAATGTAGGATGTTGCTTGGGAATTACGAGACAATGGCTGTTCTGTATGGGACACAAGCCATTATTTTAATTTGGTCCCCCTACTTCCAGGGCACCTGTGTCTACACTCTGGCCAAGGTGTGTGACATGGGTGAGAAGCGGCTGGTCTCCTTTACTGTGGAAGAGAGCAACGAGAAATACGGCAATGGCAAGGTTGCTGTTACCAAGGCGGTGGCGGTGGTGGTCTATGGCTATGTTATCACCATTGAGCAGGGCATGCGATGGAGAGTGATCGTGAGTTAACCGCCATTTTGTTTTGTTTGTTTATTTTAAATTAAAAATAAGAATTTTCGGTATGTTCTATCTTACCGGAAAATAAAGTAATGTGACCTGTAAGTTGTGTGTCAAAATCAACTTATAAGAAAAATATATTAATCTGTGTCTGCAGTAAGTAAATTGAACTGATGTTTCTGGATGCAACTCTTCCTCTTAATGCCGGCCATCTTATAAATTGGAGAATACTGTGTAATGGCAGCTAATCAATTTTGTTCCACAATGTTACTCTCTGTTGACTTTCTAATACAAAATTTGGTGATAGCGCGATTGACCAAATATTGTAAGTGACCAAAATTTACAGTCACTATCTTGTCAATGTATAGGCTAAAGTTTTACATGTGATACACATTAGAAATGAGAGAGAAAACACTTTAGGGTGAGGATCAACGTATGAATAACTGAAGTTCCCCTTAAACCAAATAATACACGAATATATTCACTTCTCAATTCAAGAAATGCAATTAATTTTTAATGAAACTAGTACAAGCCTAATTCGAGAAGAAAACGTGACTGTCATCAAATACAAATTGCTTTACACAAGAACCATCAGAACAGTTTTATGGTGATTGTAATGAATTTCCTTCTCAAATGAATTTTTGAAACCCTGTACACATCAGGCATATGCAAGATCTGACCATCAGATCAAAATAACTCCTCTGTATTTTTTTCCGTTTGTTAATTAAATGAATAATTAGTTCCCTACCATTGGCCAGACTTCTTCACACCTGAAATAATGATGAACCATCCATTCTGGACCCTCTGTCACACATTTGAGGGACCATAAATATGACATCCTTTCTGAGTGCATTCCTTTAATGGAATTGCAGACACCAGATCCCCGACTAAAAAATAAGTTTTAGCTACGACTTTCCATGTGAGAGATGAATTGACCAAGTGAGTGATATGTGAGATTAACCAAACATTTGCTTATGATACAAGTGATATGTGATTTTCACCTAACATTTGAACAACAGATACCGTTAGACCAACAGATCTTCACCAAAACACCATTAAATAATTTGACACCCTTACTCATATAATGGTACCTTTAGAGCTACAGACTACATTTCATGCACTGATGTTTCAATGACTGCCATGGCTTCTTTAGATTCAGGCTTGAACAGCTTTCCTCATTCTTAGTAGGATAGTCTTTATTTTCTGTTGAGTGTTATTTTTGTCTTGTAAATGATTGTCTTGTCTGTGCACTTAGCCATTCCAACAGCTAGGCTGAAGTGTCTATTGTAGAGTGGAGGCAGTGCTTCTATATGGATCTGCGTGCCTTATTGCATGCATTCAGACCCTTGTTGACCTGTCCGGTGTGCTGAATGACGCAGTGTCGCCTCTGTCAGTTTCCTCCGCGAGTCGTTACTTATTTATTTTCTCTTTTCGCGGACCAGGTCAATAACACGAAGAAGAGCCTGCCACTGTCTCTGGACGAGGGCCGCATCACCGTGAACAAGGACCGCAGCAACATCATCGTGAGCACAGACTTTGGGCTGCGGGTGCTGTACAACGCCATGTACTATGTGGAGGTGGTGGTGCCCTCCGCCTACGAAGGAAAGATGTGCGGCCTCTGCGGCAACTACAACGACGACCTCATGGACGACTTCCTGTTGCCGAGCGGCGAGGAGACGGGCGACGTGGACGATTTTGGCAATGCCTGGACCATTTCATCTGAATGCAGTCAAGCTGGAAAAAAGTGAGAAATATGAACATTCGATAGGCATTTTAACATCTTCATGCAGTACACATTTATTTAGTCAAAGCATACAGGAAAAAGATTAAAATGCTTGCCAATTTTATGTCAGACTCGTGACGAAAAGTGTGCCTAAAATATAGATACGTACCCAAATATGGATTCAGTAAACTTTTAAACTTTTTGCTGTGCTTCCCTTTGCACTTGCAAAACAAAATTATTTTTATCCTCATGAGCCAATCTGCTGCCTGTCTTAACCAGCTCAGCAAACACACCATTACATCCTCTCAATAGATGTGCAGTCCTTCCTCTGTCTTTCATCACTTGTGCAACACATCTCATGTACAGCAGCCTACAGCAGTGGCTCACAGACTCTGTCCTGGAAACCCAGTATGTGTTCTGTTTCCTGAGATTGGTTGCGGCAGACCTAGGCATGTCCACTGGACTGAGTTTCAGAACCACTACAGTACAGCTTACAGTATTGCACAGATGAGCACCATGCAAAAGGTCCCTTCAAAGCAAGCATATCGTGATCATCGTTATTCTTCTCCTTTGTTCCAGGGGCAAGTGAGACCAACATGGATAACCCGGCTTTCAGAACCACCCACATCTGACATCACCGACTAAGCCGCCTCCCCTTTATAATATTGCTTTCCTAATTAATTTTTTCTTGCAAAGCAGTAGCCTTGTCACCTTTTCAGTCTACTTTGGTCCCCCCCCACCCCCACCCCCACCCCCCCACACCCGAAACTTGTTTCAGAACTCTTCTCATTTATCACTATGTAAGGAGTGGGTAGGGCAGGGATTGGATGGAGTTTTATTGTACATCGTTTTTAACTAGGTTTTCTAATTGTATGGGGGTAGTGGACCTGAATTTTTCATTTTCTGTCTTCAGTTTATAGAAGTAGTAATTTCTTGTACTGTTTACTGGAACCAACAAATAAAGAGATACATGCCATTGAACCAGCTCCTTTTTTAAAGACATCACCGTTATAAAATCTGAACTTGTAGGTTTAAACAGGATTCCAGCATGTCAGATCTCCAGATGTGAGAAGTATGTTTGTGTTTTCATGTCTTTATAGCCTACTTCATTTAAAAAAATGATCTGGAATCAGAAATAAGCATGTTAACGACGATGTCTTTTACACACACTTATAAATTATTTTTTAAATGAAGACTGAACTTTTTATATACTGTACCTGTAGTTTGATCATGGCCTTGGGTAATATAGTCATAGATTTTTGTTTAACATAGATCTTCTATTTAAATTCCCATTCAACAGATTTTGTTACCCTAACAGAACAAACTGAAACGTGGATGATGCTTCCACCTAGTGGACATACTAACAATTACAACAACATATGAGACAACCACCAGACAAATCCGTGCTGTGTATTTGCTCTCAAGTTCCTAAAAACAGTTCACAAGTTGTATCAATCATTTCATTATAGCCGTACCACTTTTGAGCCATTATGAATGGTCTATTAACAGACTCTGAGGTGATTGTTTCATTCTGGGGAAGAAAAATGGGCCACCAGGCTCGGCCAGGACACTCAAACAGTCATGGAGACCAGGAGTCTCTGCTTTTTTGTGATTTCCTTCTGACCAGTAGCCAATTTATACCCTGGAAACAGCGTTAAATTTACTGAAGGTTAGTCATATTTAATCTCTGATCAGAGTGTTCATGCACATATTCCCTCAGCAACAATTTCTTGGGTTCAAGTTCTGTAAGGTTATGGAATTCCTTGTCTTGCGCTATAGGCAAGAAAACTGCAAACATTTATCATTTTATCTCTTAGAAAACATTGACCTACTTGCATATTTTCATTTCAAGACCTGACAGTGTAAATAAAGTCACGAAGGCTCAGCTCAGTCTTCGAAGGCAACTGGAAGATCTGAGCACCAACAGGAAGAGTCTGAGCTGACAGAAATTTCGCCATTTTTTTCCCCCTCTTGGAGGTCCGCCGGCCTTATCGCTTTAAAATCTCTCTAGAATGTTCCCCGGGGTCATTCTGGCATGACAGGACAACGGATTATTATCAAACACGATAACTGCAGACGTTTCACCACTGGACAGCCCCACACCCCCTTTCTCCCAGTTTGGGATGCCAATTCCAGATGAGTGTGCCAAGTCAAGTCAAGTCACTTTTATTTATATAGCACATCTAAAAACAACAGGAGTTGCACCAAAGTGCTTTCCAGTCACTACAATACAACACAACAAACCACAACAAAATTACATCACAACACAATACATGTATTAACAATACAACACAATAAAATAAATGGAATAAGGAGTAAGAGGATAAAAGTACAGGATAAAATCAATTTAAGAAAGACTGAATAAGACCAACAACAGATTAAAAACGCAGTGAGAGGATGTGAAAAACAACTAAATAAATTAAGAGTGGAGAAAACCGTAGGGAAACCTCAAACTGCACTAAAAGCAAGAGAAAAAAAGTGGGTCTTTAAATGTGATGATGGGACAGGACTTAATGTGGAACGGGAGACTGATCCAGAGCCTGATCCCCTTTATGTGTGTATGTACATATCCCCTTGCCTTAGAGGATTACATTTTATGCACAGCTTGCGCACACAGACTGCAGGCTCCCATTTGACCAGTAGGGGGTGCTGGTACACAATGAAAACCCCAGCGGTGACACTGTAACCCTCACCCTGTCCCTCAGGCATGGTTACTTTTGATTTCTTTATTTGAAGAGATTCTACAGCAGAATCTTAGGTTGTCCACAGACTACCATTATGAGGGTTTGTGGAGCCTTTTTTATGGACTTATACATGTATTTTGACCCAAAAAATGTCAGTTCTCCACAAGGTCATTTTGTAGATTTTATAAGAAAATGGTGAATTATGCATTTAAGCAGAATGAGCCACCCAGCAGCCCCTGGACCTTTCAAAGGCATTGGATTATAAATCATCTCCCACAAAGTTACAGGTCAGCAGGGCTTGCACACACTGTACTTAGGCACTTTACAGGATTACCTACAGAAATGATCGTGATGACTAATTTTACCCAATTTTATCACATCACCACCATAACCTGCTGTCAGTCCAGCAGTCCGCTTCATACTGCACCTCAAGGAGAACTCAAGGTCATGCACAAACAGCACCACAAATTCTGATTGCAGATTTCAGAGTCACACCCTCCTAACCATACAGAATCCCAAATAAAGGTGTAACTTGTTCCTCAAGAAGCTTTCTCCCGGTTCCTGCATCTCCACACACCCAGCCTTAGTGCAAAAATTGTTTTTTGCTACAGCTTATTTTCACTCACTTTCAGTTCATTCAGTTCAATCACTGCTTTAATTAAACATAAGCAGTGTATAATGCCCCCTCTGTAAGCTCACATACAGTGGCAATATGTACAGGCTACCTGTACAGCCAACACATGCTACAAGAGCAAAAAACTTACAAAATACATTACATTACATTACATTACATTACAGGCATTTAGCAGACGCTCTTATCCAGAGCGACTTACACAACTTTTGTACACATTGTTTACATTGTATCCATTTATACAGCTGGACATATACTGAAGCAATGCAGGTTAAGTACCTTGCTCAAGGGTACAACGGCAGTGTCCTTACCCGGGAATCGAACCTACGACCTTTCGGTTACAAGCGCAGTTCCTTACCCACTGTGCCACACTCCGTCCTGCTAACTGTAGATGTACAGGTAGTCTGCTTTTATTAAGAGACCATTTAAATATTTACTATGTAATCGGACTATGAATTATAGCCTCAATAACAAAAATAATTGCGAGTGTATCCTTGGCTGAAAATTCAATATTAAACCAGCCTAATCTGGTATAAACTGCGTTTTCGAAACTTTTAGCTGGTCAACCAGCTGACCAATGTATGTAGTCAGTTAGACCATCAGTTGACCACCATGTTACTCTACCATCTTTGACCAGCTATGACCAGCTATACAGTTGGTGTCGAAAACACAGCTTAAACCGTCTTAAACCATTGTAGAATTCCATCTGGTTTTAGCTGCAATTTTCAGCAGGATCTCTTGTCTATTAAAAACATTTTCAGTATAAAAACGAGCTTGCAGCTATACATTTTTTTCCTTCCCTTTTGGTTTTTTTTTTTTGTCCTCACCAGCACACCAAGCAAATAAATCTATGAACAGGGCACCTTTTCAAAGTGAGTAATGGCATCGCTGAACTGAATGGCCATTTCATCTATATGGGGACATTTCAAATGCACGGGGGAAGGCGCAGTGCACATGGGTGCACTTGCAAGGAACACAGTTCGGCCTGTTGAGAAGGTAATATACATTATAATTCTATTTGTATTGGTTTCATAGTGAGAGAGCAGGACAGGGCCCACTGGGGGCTAAAGCCTTTCTTAAGGTCAGCATTGGCTACTACTCACACATTGTCTGATTAAACTTACAGGTGTAACTGCACTAAGAGCTTAAAGCTTTTTATTCAAGAAATTGATTTTTGAAAGAAATATGTGATTATCGCAACTAAACAATCATTCTTTTTTCCCTTTTCCAATCCAAACTTTTGAGGACAAGGGCAAATTCTCACAGTATTTAGATTATTCCCTTTTTGTGGGCAGGGGTTTGTTTTAATTTTAATTATTAAATTATCCGAGTTTAAGTAGGTTTTAAAATGTGTGGCCTGTTTTGGTTCTGCCCTCCAACTTCAGAGACCAGTGCTCATTGACCCCCACCCCATTTTAAGACCTGTCTAACGATGGCAAAATTGCGGTATACCACTTCCATTTCACATAGTTTTTTCTATGGAACTTTTAAATTGTCCTATTTTGATTTTTGCATTGTCAAAGGGGAAAAAAGAATTATGTTTTACCTTAAATTGATAAATATATGTATCAATCTGATCAAAACATGTCAAAAGGCGCACATGCTAATGTTTAGTAAAAGCTCACTCCTTCTGGTCTGGTATCGAATCTAGACTATACATTCTGGCCTGGTGTTCTGTCAGGTGGTGCATGATTGGCGCTATCTCACTCACCGCACACCAGTGACCCCTGCTGGTTGATTGGGTGCTGGCAGTTTTCTGTGCTGCTCATGAAGCACCATCCTCCAGAAGAATAATGCTTTTTGAAGTGTGAGTTCACTCCAGGTGACTAATTCATGTTCTTCCAGAGCTTCCAGTTTATCCAGTACATGGGCGATAAGCCACTCAGCATGCAACAAGAGCCCATGCAAACTATATCCAAAACACATCATTATTTTATGAAAAACAATAATTTTATGATCATTGGTGCACTCTTGTAATTAGGTCATCACGGGTTCTCAGTGTACACTATTTTGTGCCACACACACACAAACACACACGTACACACGCACACACACAGACACACACACACACACACACACACACAACAGTGGATTTCAGAGGATTAGAATTTAGAGGTAACCATAGTTTAATTAGCTACATTCCTTGTACCCTACATCTGGGAACAATTGAGTGATTTTAATTTGGAGCCCCCGTTGGATTTCGGAAGGGATCAGTTGACCCCTCCCCCACCAATCACCCAAATGTTCAGTGCTCTGTGCGGGACTTGAACAGGCAGCTCTGGTGCTCCCGCCACCATGTCCTCTGATATCGCCCACAGAATTCAGGCACTTTCTTTCATTCATCATTATGTTTTTTTATTCTCTTTATTATACTTGCTCCTTTACTGAATCGCTTGAGACATCCATGCGGTCAATGAGCAAACACAGTATATGGCTCTCATGAAATGGGGCCTCTTCCGTTGCCTTTATTGGAAATGGAAGAAGTTGGCTAAAATGAGGACAGCAGACTACCATCGAATGTACACGGTCATTATATCCGTCATGTCGCCTCGAACTCTACTTGGAATGTTCAGTAACCTCAGTAACCTCCGTTGCCACCCAGCGTTCCTCAGGTGCGATATGTGGTCTAGAATCTTGCAGGGCAGTGTAACCGTGCACGGAAATGCGTGTAGACAGAACGCTCTTTCGGTTCAGTTAAGTCCACCCCTTCCAAGATTCTAAGAACCCCGATTGAAATAACAAGCAGAATTACACTTACATGGATCGTGTTTTGAAAACTGGCGGTGCTTAAAAATATCCCGAAATGGACCGAATTTGATCAGTTGTCATGTCCAGTCTTGTTTTTTTTTTTTTTGTTGTTGTTGTTTTTGTTTTCAAAATTTAGTGTAAACTGTTAATATTTGGGCATGGCAGTTGATCAAACTGTAAATACATTTGACTCGCCATATGGAAGCCCTCGCAATGATCTGCAACACTCCAATAATCAAGGAAATATAATTAAAAGCCAGCGGGGGATTGCCAAGGAAGTTCTCTCGTAAACAACTGCAGTTTATCAGCGACCGCGCAGGGGTAATCGAGGTGGGTCTGGAGATTTTTGACCATCCCCCTCGTTCCTCGTTCCCCTCCCCTCCCTTGGCAATACTTACCCCAGTCCCTAAACATCGTTGGAAGTTGGAAAGAGTCCATTTCAGAGGCGGGATTACAGTTAAGTTCAGCTGTCCGTGTGTTTCACGGGCGTACGCTCCCCTTGGATCTCAAAACCAGTCATTGCCCGTTTAAATGGTAGGCCTATAGTGACTGGGAATAAAGACGAGGAATACTACACCGGAATTTAACCGGTTTGTGTGAAAATCATCGGAGCTGAAGTACTTTTTTTTGTACTATATTTTCTAACCCCAATCTGTGAAACGTCGTACTGTTTCAGTTTTGAAAGACGCGCATTAATCAGGTACGTTTTAACTTTTTTAAGAAATAATTTCCGAAATATTTCCCAGCAGTGCCTTTGGTCATGTGAACATACTGTATTTTTCCTTTAATTGCGGCTACCTCTTGTACATTTATAGAGCAGACAATGCAGTTTATTTTAACAATGCCGTGTATGTATTCGGAACAGCGCAAAGATGCATTTTGCAATGCGATCAGCTCAGTTTCGTGCCAGAAATGAGTTCTGTATTTGCGATGCTGTATGATAAGAAAACTCGTACTGCGTTTATTTTCTTCCTCTGGAGCTGGTGGCTAGCTAACTTCGTTTTATCACAGAGCCGCTTTGAAAGACCGAGACACGTGACTGCCAATGCGCTCACTAAACCCCTGGGGCTTATTGCTGGAGTCCCGCTCCCCGTGTTCATTTTTTGATTATCTCCGAGTGCTTGTTTCGTTTAAACTCCATGCCTCGCGCACCTGTCGCTTAGGAAGATGCAAGTGCCTCCGAGTGTGAAGATATTGCACCATTTTGGCGTGTGTGGATTTAAATGCGCGGCGGCTGAGAAGAACATTTACTTGAAAGGTGTAAACTTTGGTAGAAACCATAGGACCCTACCCAACCAGAGCTTTAAAAGAAGAAATAATTGATAAAAGAAAATTCTGATTTTGGCCAAATTTTCTTCCTCCTCTTCACTAATATTAACAATTTATTTTAAAATGGTATTTATTCAAAATGGTAAATTTACAGTGTATCCGAATGTCGAGTGTTTCGTTCCTTGAATGGAGTTTTGTGGATATTTATTCTGTATTATTTTGGTATGTTAGTGCCATGGTGGGGGAGGGGACGGGTAAAGAAAACAAGTTTTTTGCGCCTGTGGAAACCACCCCTATTTGATGACGTATCTGAACGACGTCAGATGGACCAGTACCCAAACATAGGCCGTGCAGCAATTAATATTATAATTCATAATAAATTATGCGTCCATCTGCACGTTTTGGAAATGAAAAACGTACACACACACCTCGAACGTCAATGTGTAGTATTGAGTTTATTCAAGCCATAAATATGTTAATCTGCATAGTTTACCTAGCAAATATTTTCAAAAGAAAACAATGAATCCTTGCTTCCTTTTGCAATTTTGTTTTGATTTGTAACCGTTATATACGCCCCAAGGTCAGTCTTTTGAGTTTGCAAGCTCAGTCTACAGTCCATTGTTCTCTGGACCCACTGTGTCTGCTGGCTGAGTTTTTAACAGGGTTCATAAACCAGTACCAAATAAGCTGTCTGCTTAAGTGGTTTTGTGTTGTTGCTGGTGTTTGTGAAAGGGAAGACTGTGAATTAACTGAATGGCGTTTCGCAACTTTAGAATTAGAATTTTCAATATTGTGTTTTGTGTGTTAAAGGATTCTATGATACATATTCAAATTAAATCAAATTGTACAGTTCTGTTTCCAAGTGGCTGGTTTTTCAAGCTTCCAGAGAGCAGCAGTATATGCTGGCTTGTGTGGCCTCTTTCCAAACAGCCGAAAGTGTAGGCCTTGGAAAAGAGGCAAGTGGAGTTGTTAAATTAAGCATTTCAGTGCTGAAACACCCCAATGACCAGCAGATGCTGCAGCCCTCCAAGACTTTGAGGGCCTCGAAGTTTTGCTTTTTGGACCTGTTCCCACTTGTGGCCAGCAGGTGGCAGACGTCTGGGAAATGAGCGACAAATTAGATTGTTCAACACACACTAAAATGAACAAAATTTATTTTGAAACTGCATTGTGCGAAACAAGTGTTCGACTCTCTCGGAAGCAGAGGTCTGGCATCTGCGCGTAAACCACCGAGTTGCGTCTGTAACCTGCTGACCACACATCGGGCGGGGCCCATCTTCGGCCCACCCTGTCACCCTGCCCTGGGCGGACCTCTGCTCCCGGGTGCGAGGCCTGAAATAGCTCCTCGGTCCTTTCTGGGTGTCAGGAGTCATAGACCTCCTGATCCTTGCATAAGCCATCTGAACTGGATGATTCCAGATCCGACTGGGATCTTGGAAGCCGACCAGTGCTGACAGAAATGGCTGTCCCACTTGGCTTGGAGGTTCCCAAGCGCTGTGATGAGAGACGCGCTTAGCGTCCCTGGATTCGGAGGCTAACCTTTAAACGAGCGGTATTTTGGTTTGCGCCAGCGATAAATCTTATTAGCACCGTGAACTTCTCCTTCTTTTTGAGAACGGGGTCAATAGCTTGTCTTGATGTTGCTTGGCGTGTACAAATATGCCTGCCCGGCTTTCACCTGTGACTGCTTCCAGTTCAGAAAAACGTGTGCCCAGCAGTGTGTTGACTGTGTAACCCAGTAGTGCTCACTCTCGGTTTGGCACGCAGATTCTCTAAATCAGGGCTCCCCGGCCCAGTTCCTGGCGAGGCTGTGAATCTGCTGGGTTTTTCTTGTTTGGCTGAGTGAGTTTAGTTGATCGATTAAAGCAAGTGTTCACACACGTCACCGCAGATGGCTTATTTGGTCTGGCTGGACTGGACATTGATTTTTAAGCTGGAGACGAAAATAAAACGCACCCTCGAAAACACCGATTTTAATTTTAACATGCTAAAAACCAAAGTTGGTCCCTCGCTTGCCATTTGTGGTATGTCATTATGGGATGTCTTTGAGAGCCCTGCCCGATACTGAATGCCTTGTACTGCGGTGTAATGGAGTTGAGGTGGAGCAGTGAGGACCAGGTGGGTGAGTAAAGAGCTCTGTTTCTCTCGCTTCGTTTCCAGGGAGGATGTATTTTCCAGCAGTGTTGATGCTCTGTGCTCACGTGGCGCCAGCTTTGGGTGAGTGGTTCTACGTTCTCCTCCCTGCTTCTTTCATCTAATTGGCTGGTGCCATGGTTCCAAAACTTTTTTGGTCAGTCCCCCGAACCCCCCCCCCGCCCCCATTCACACACGCACACACACACACACCTGCTCTGTGCCTTTTTACTTCAACCGTCCCCCATCCCCCGTCCCCCCAATGGTCTCTCTGCTCCCCCCCCCCCCCCCCCCCCCCACGGTTTGGAACCACTGGGCTAACTCATGTTTTAAATGAGTGGAGTCATCTGGTGTGAGGAGCGTTTTCCTAAAACGCGGGCCACGAGGGAAAGGAAACGACTTTGATGCTGTCGATCGCGTTGCACGCGCTGCAGGAGCTGTTCTCTCTGCGATGAGAACGGCCGACCGATCAGTCAATCGATTTAATGAAAACTTAATTAAAAAAAAGATTTTTTAATAAGCGTGGCGCCTCTGTGGAGCGCCACTCAAACCGAACTAGCACCAAATGGTGGCGCGGATGTTAAAACCGCAAAGCACTTCGTCTTTCGGCGTGGGACACTGTTAGGGTTGCCAGATTTAGACCTTGTGAAAACCGGACGGCATGCGCAGCTGGAAGGGTAATCGCGAATGATGGGGGGGGGAGCTGTCGGAACTGACGACAGACGAGAGTAGGGGGTGCTGGGGGTTCTGTCGCCTTAGCTTTTGCCGTCGGGACCTTGTTGCGTGGAAGGGTCGGGGTGGGAGGGGGGTTGCTATCGGATCAAGGGCCAGGCTCGGGGGCGGTTGAGATGCGACTTCATTACAAACCAACTGTACATTTTTTTTCAAACAATTACCCTGGCTGGGCGTTATATTGTTTGTCTCGAGACGACAAACCAGACCAGTGCAAATAATGCAAAAACCAGGCTTCTGGCAGCCCTAGGCACTGTACTCAACAAAGGCTTGTGGTTTACCCCCTCCCTCAGTGTACGTACTGCGCCAGACTACTGACCCAAGCCCATTATTCAACTTTTTTATTTATTTATTTATTTATTTATTTATTTATTTATTTATTTATTTATTTATTTTTAATCCAAGAAGCGCGCTAAGTATGTGTGCAGAGGCTGTTTTGCGCTCCCTGTCACCAGCGGTCAGTTACAGCGGCGGCGCCGCCGCGTGTGTCTGTGTCCGCAGGGTCGGCTTTCGGCCGGGAGATGCCAGGTGAGTGGCCGCCGTGGCGGGCGTGGCGGGCGTGGCTGTGGCATGGCGGGCGTGGCGGGCGTGGGTGTGGTGTGGTGTGGTGGGGATGCGGAGGCGCTGCCTCGCCGAACGCCAGGCTGAACCCCCGGGGGGGGTGTGGGGGTGGGGGGGGGGGGGGGGGGCGGTCTGACCCAGTCTGGTCTGCCATTCTGACCAGTGTTTGTGCGGTCGTCCCGCTGGCGTGCGGTGCTTGAAACACGGCCTCTCTCTGCTGCTTGTGGTGCTGCTTGGAAAGCGAAACCCCTCATGCTCCTCCCCGCGGCCGATGCCCGCCCCTTTGCTCAAATGATCTGGAATGGATATGCCCCCCCCCCCCCCCCCCCACACACACGCACACACACACACACACCCAGCAATAACTTTGTGACTGCCACCCTGTTTATATTTTTGCTGCTCGGGAGGAGGGTGGAGGGTTTAAGTGGTGTTGTACTGCAGCATTCCGTCATTTTCAGCACCTGGAAGTTCAGTCTTAATGCGGACTCTAACTCCCAACGTGTGCTGAAAATGTTGCAGGATATGCTGCCCTCTCCTGGTTGTTTTGGAGTTGTTTCTTTCTTGTTTTCTTCTGAGATTTTTGACCTGCTTCCGAGCTTGGTTGATAACACCATTTTCTGGTTTCTTTTAACTAATGGAATGACTTGGAGCGTTTGTCTTGTCTTGCTGTGTTTGGGCACGTGCCACTTCTTGATCAGCACTCTCTCAGCGATTTTAGGAGTTAGCAGTTCCTCTGGGATGGAAACGGAGAGACATTTTTGAACAGGAAATAAGCCCTGTTGAGATAAGGTTGTGATCAACTGCAAAAGCAGAAACGTTTGTCAAGGAGGAGTATTATCTGCGGTGATATATTACAGTTCTGTTTCTGCAGTACATTTTTCAGAGGAAATAAAGGATCTGAATGAGGTGAAAGAAAGCCATGAATTTTAGCCCAATGATAAAAAATAGTGAGAGAAAGATTATTTATTTTACTGATAAAACAATATGCAATCTTTGGTTACACACAATCCCCCATTGGCAAAGTGACAAATAGAATATTGGTGAGAATGTAAGAATGTCTGATGTATTTTTCTTATATTTTATTTATTTATGTTTTCTAATTTTTCAACATACCTTCCACAATTTTAGTTTTTAGTGTATGGCCCTGGGAATATTATTGTGTGATGTATTCTTTTGCTGATACTCAACCTGCTGCTTACTGACTCAATTGCCTGCGAACACACACACACACACACACACACAAACACACAACCAGACACACACACACACAGGCACACACACACACGCTTGGGAGAGATGCAAGTTTTGCGCACTTTCTGTTCTTTCCTGCAAGTGTCTTAAATATCCCCATCAGATTTTAAACGGTTCCTGCAGTTCACTATAATGGTGAAAATACAGAGTGGGGTGTGACTGCCTGTTTGGATGCAGTGTGCAGTGTTAAAATGTTGTGTGTGTCTTAGTGAGACACAGTGTGTAGCGTGTCTCACTAAACTCACATGTGTGTGGCAGTGTAGTGTAATGGGTAAGGAGCTGGTCTTGTAACCTAAAGGTCACAGGTTTGAATCCCTCTGCCGTTGTACCCTTGAGCAAGGTACTTGCAGTGCTTTAGTATATATCCAGCTGTATAAATGGATTCCATATGGATACTTTATGCTACATGAAAGTTGTGTGAGTCACTCTGGCATTGTCTTCTAAATGCCTGTAATGTAATGTGTGCGTGTGTGTATCATAGTAAGACACAGTGTGTAGTGTTGTGGAGTGTGTGCGTGTGTGTATCATAGTAAGACACCGTGTGTAGTGTTGTGGAGTGTGTGTGTGTGTATCATAGTAAGACACCGTGTGTAGTGTTGTGGAGTGTGTGTGAGTGTGTGTTATAGTAAGTTACACTGCTGTACATGTGTGCTGTGGAGTGAACAGTTTGTGCATCTCTCTGTAGAAAGAACTATGGCCCCTCAAACGGGAAACATTTTTTTTCCAGATCATTCTTGCTATTATGTTTACTGCTGAAAGCTATTGCATTTTGCAAAATGTTTTCTACCAAAAAATATCTTATGGTAGAAAATACAGTTTTTTTCAGTTTGCTTCTTTCCTGTAATATTTACTAAAAATATGTATGTTTGTTTAAAATAAAGTTGTGCGTATTTTGTTTTATGGTAAATTTGGTTCTCTGTTTTTCTCCACAGCGTCCACTATTGATGACACGAAAGGTAATGTTCTTCATCCAGCTCATTATTCTCTTTCTGAATTTGAACAGTTGTTGGCCACTGGCAACAATAACATGCATTGGTTTGGTGCGCAACATGTGTAAATGCAATGCAAGCATGCATTTGCTCTGAAATTAGTGGACGAATAAGATTTGACACACACAGTATTACCAAAACATCTTCAAACATCCTGTCAGGTCAGCTGCTAGGGTTGAGCCATGCTTTGTGTTAGCATATGCAGTCCATTGTCCAGGGCTCTGAAATGGCCAAATAGGGAATGACTGAGGATTACAGTCAGAGCTTGCGTGGGGTGGGGTGGGGGGGTGGGGGGCGGGGGGAGGACTGCATGGTACGAGTCCTGTTCCTAATGGCTTTGGGTGCTTTTATGTTAGTGGGGCCTATTTAAAGGTTTTATTTTTATGCAAAGCACTTTCATTTGAATTTTGAGTAGTCTTCTGCAGGTCTCTATTTGGTTGCTCTAATTTTTCTTCTTCCAGATTTGACTTGTAAATGCCCCTTTCCCCCACTCTTATAGATGCAGACAGTCCGTTTCACTATGGTAAGTGGAAAAACTGAATTCCCTAACTCCCAGGAGCTCCTGGGTCTTGCTCTGCAAAAGCAGATTGGGGGGGGGGGGGGGGGGGGGGTCAGTCTGGGATGTTCATCCCTCCCCTCCCTGTGATCTTCAGCTGGTGGTAAATTCTGACCCCAGAGGCCAAGAAAAATTGGCTCACTTTAGCACTGTAAACAGAGTGCAGTCCCCTCCCATTCCATGGTTACGTGACCTAATTTGTCAGTCCATCCAGACATCCATCAATTGACCAATCAACTAACTGTCCAATCAATTAATAACATTTATTTACAAAGAGAATTTCGTTGCCATCAAGATTGTTGCAAAACATTGCCCCAGAGAATAAGTCCATACTAAGAAAATATTAGTTAAATGACCTATAATAAAATTATTTTGAAGTCAAGACTCCTGAATTCAAAATTACTGTAAATTATGTGACGCTTTGTTTTTGTGTCCTGTGCTCAAATGAGCATACATAAAGGATTATTAACGAGTTTGAGGAATATGTTTTTTTGAGAGCTGTATCGTCAGTCGTAGTCAGACTCTAAAGCTCTTAATCTTCTAATTCTTTACTGTGAACAGGTGATGTCATACCAGTGAGCTGGGTCTGAATGATCGCGTGACCTATGTTACCTTTACAGATTATGAGTCTCTTCGAATCGGAGGCCTGATCTTTGCCGTGGTGCTCTTCATCATGGGAATCCTGCTCGTCATCAGTGAGTCTATGTGCTGATGTTTTAGCCCTTAGACCATTTTTTTTTGGAACGTTATTATTTATTTTCATTTTTATTTCAAAATTTTTATTCACAGTTTTAGAACTATATAGCTTTCAATTAAATCAGCATTAGAATGTTTACTTCAAACTAGAAAATACACATATTTGTGATATTACATATTAAAGGTGCTAAAGGTTTTACAGCTCCCCAGTCAACCTGCTGAGTACTACAGTGGGGAGGTAGGGAAGGGGTGGGTTTGGGTGGGGGTGCTTCGACATATTCATAGGAGAGACGTATTTGAATTTTCCAAAACAAACTGAGATCCCCGTGTATGCTGGCTTTCAGTCCATCCATAACTGCAGCTGCTGAATTATAACAAGCTGCTAATAGTTCTTAATGAGGCCCTTTAAATGCCTGTTGAAGGATGACTTCGCCTCTTGAGGCCACGTTATGATTATGTATGGCTATGCATACCAATAAAAATGAACACTAAAACTGTTCTCAGACAAGTAAATGCTTTCATTTTCTGTAATCTGCTAAATGCAAAAGATTCCTTGCAAAGGAGGCTACATCTTTAAATGATTAAAATAATGGACTAAATGACACACATTTATAGGTCTTAAATGCTGAAAGTGTGGGCTTCTGTTATCTGAAACTGGACCATTTCTGGAGTTCAGACACAAGGTGCATGGCTTTGAGCTTAGCCTGCATTGTGTTAAAATAAGTTTAACCCTTTGAAGAGTAGGTTTTTTGGAATGTTTGTATTTATGTATTAGCGTTCTAGAACTTCATTGCTTTCAGTTACAGTAGTGATTGTTGCATTAGAATGTTCACTTAAGAACTGAACATTCAAGAAATCATTCCAAAAAAATATACTCTTCAAAGGGTAAAGGAATTTTAGAGGGACTCTTATAATAACTGGTCAACAATTACACGATGGTGTGAGATAAGTGTATTGCACGTGAGTGATAAATCGATAAATAGATCTATCTGAGGTTGACCTGTCCATTTAAGCAAAGCTAGCCTACTGCTGGCTATGCTTACATTCACTATCCTGCCAGCCAAAGTGAAGTGGAATCGTCAGTAGCTGTGAAACGATTTCACTCAAACTGCTACAATCTGAAGCGCAGTTCGTGTGATGCAGTCCTAGGATGTATGGGTGGAACATGTGGTGTTTACAAGCCCAGCGTCCTGGCTCTGCTAGCACGGTCGCCGTCTCTGGCCTGATTTACAGAGAGGAGGAAATGTGATTCCCAGCGCGCTAAAATAATCACAGAGGCTACGGGCCTGCGAAGTGATCGCCAGAGATCTGCTCGGGTTTCGTACGCCACCGGTCCGAATTTAATAAGCCGTTCATTATAAGCATTGGTCTGAAGTTTACCCCCCCCCCCTTGCCATTTCAACTAGGCAGAAAGGCATCTATTTACTCACCTAGCCTATAAAAAAAAGACAGTGAAAAAAAAAAAAAAAACCCCTGAGTATCCAAATCCACTCTGAAAGTAGGGAAAGCGAGGATCCGATTACCTTGTTCATTCTTTTTTTTTATCATCAGTACATATTCATCTGAGTTAAGAGTCTGCAGCCCTGACTTGGGGAGGACCACAGGGGGCTTCCGTTTCAAACGCAGTTCCACAAAAATAAACCGGTGATGCAAATGAACTTGTTTGTGCCGACAAACAAACAAGGAAAAAAAAAAAAAACGTTTCAAGAAGCAGCAGGAGGCCCTGAGGTTCTACGGGTCAGGGGCGGAGAATCCCGCTCTGCATCGCCACCCTGTGGTGGTAAAGCGGAACTGGAAGCTTCGCCAGGCCGAGCGCCGGCTGTGCTAATTCTGCTCTTTAAGAAACCCGATCCCCGCGTCTGCAGCGCTGTCCTCGCGGAGCTCAGGCAACGCTGCCCGAGGAATCTTTCTGACTCTCGCCCTGTCATCCACACCCGGCAATAAATTTGCGACAGGCTCCAGGCCTCCCGAAAAGAGAGAGGCTCGTCCCCCCAGGTCTCTGTTTCGGCCGAGCGTTCCGTACCCCCGAGACGTTCCTCCGTTCGTTCTCCTGGCGCGACTCCGTCCGCCGCGTCGGACGAGCTTCCGTCAACCGCCGTATTCCCGCCGTATTCACGCCATATTCCCGCGGTATTCCCGCCATATTCCCGCCGTATTCCCGCCGTATTCCCGCCATATTCCCGCCATATTCCCGCCGTATTCCCGCGGTATTCCCGCCATATTCCCGCCATATTCCCGCCGTATTCCCGCGGTCATCGTTGAGGCTGTTGAGGATTTCACGTGAGGCGCGCGTGTGTGACACGGGCGTGCGGATACTGCCGGGCGTGCACATGATACAGGCAGCCATGGCTCTGCCGGGCTCCATTTCCAAGTATGGGGATATTTCTGGTGCTCAAAAATTCAATATGTGCTGCTGAACACGTTGCGATGCACACACAGACACACACACACACACTCTCTCTCTCTCTCTCTCATGCACACACACACACACACACACACTCTCTCTCTCTCTCTCTCTCTCACATGCACACACACAAAATCACATACACACATAGATACTGTATCATTTCTTTCTCTTATGAAAAACACACACAAAACAAATAGACTTGCGTATCTCTTTCTCGCACACAAACCAAAATGCACTGGCATAGTATATTGCGCACACACGCACCACACATAGAAAAATATACAAATATAAAATAACTGACTTAAAATAAAATATGCGCACAAATACTGTACGTAAAAGTAATACCAGCATTACACACAAATATGCACACAAATACTGTACATAAAGTAATACCAGCATTACACACAAATATGCACACAAATACTGAACATAAAGTAATACCAGCATTACACACAAATATGCGCACAAATACTGTACGTAAAGTAATACCAGCATTACACACAAATATGCACACAAATACTGTACATAAAGTAATACCAGCATTACACACAAATATGCACACAAATACTGTACATAAAGTAATACCAGCATTACACACAAATATGCGCACAAATACTGTACGTAAAGTAATACCAGCATTACACACAAATATGCGCACAAATACTGAACATAAAGTAATACCAGCATTACACACAAATATGCACACAAATACTGTACATAAAGTAATACCAGCATTACACACAAATATGCACACAAATACTGTACATAAAGTAATACCAGCATTACACACAAATATGCGCACAAATACTGAACATAAGGTAATACCAGCATTACACACAAATATGCACACAAATACTGTACATAAAGTAATACCAGCATTACACACAAATATGCACACAAATACTGTACATAAAGTAATACCAGCATTACACACAAATATGCACACAAATACTGTACATAAAGTAATACCAGCATTACACACAAATATGCGCACAAATACTGTACATAAAGTAATACCAGCATTACACACAAATATGCACACAAATACTGTACATAAAGTAATACCAGCATTACACACAAATATGCACACAAATACTGTACATAAAGTAATACCAGCATTACACACAAATATGCACACAAATACTGTACATAAAGTAATACCAGCATTACACACAAATATGCACACAAATACTGTACATAAAGTAATACCAGCATTACACACAAATATGCGCACAAATACTGTACATAAAGTAATACCAGCATTACACACAAATATGCACACAAATACTGTACTCTGAAACCTCCCTGAGCGTTGAGCTGTGATTCAGTGTAATGAGAGCCCTTGTAAAGGAGGCCCGTGACAGTATTTCACAATAAGAAAAGGAAAAAGGGCCGATAGAGCAAGCTTGTAAAATCAGTACGAAAATAAAATTAAAAAATGGTCCAATTTGTCCAAAGCTGAAGATTTATATATGTGTGTCTTTCTTTTTTTAGAGGCATGTGTACAGATGAACTCACGAGCATGCATACATGTATATGTAATTCACACACATGCTCCCATGCATGCATGCACACACACACACACACACACACACACACACCCATACACACACACCCATACACACGCACACACACACACACACCACACACCAACACAAACACACACACACACACCACACACACACACACAACACCCATACACACACACACACCACACACACACACACACCACACACACACACACCACCATACACACACACAACACACACCCATACACACACACACCACCCCATCAACGCACACATCACACACACCACACCAGCACACACACCCATACACGCACACACACACACATACACACACACCCATACACGCGCACACACGCACACACGCACACACACACGCACACGCACACACACACGCACACACACACACTTATTTCCTGCTTGCTCTCTCTCTCTGCAGGTCGAAAGTGCCGCTGCAGGTTCAATCAGCAGCGGTGAGTCTGACACTGCCGCTCGCAAAGCGCCCTGCGAGGATCACAGAACATTTCTGCTTTTTTATTACTGCGTTGCTATTGCAGTTTTTGGCACAGAATTTGAATCTTTTGCTAGAGCTTTTAACAGCCACTCTCAACTGCCGTACCTTCCCCCTTAGGCCCAGGCCAGAGGGAGAGGCAGGATCCATCAGACGTGAGTGTCGTTCGTCGAACATGCTTTACGTTTCGATTCACGCTTTTCTGTTGTACACTGTGCAACCGGGTGAACCCCCATATCTTATACTGACATATACTGTACAGGACATGCCAAAAGTATTTGGCCACCTGTGGTTTTTATTTATTTATTTATTTATTTTTTTAAACTTTGGTTAGAGAACAATTTTGTTAATTTATGTGTATTTATTGAATAGCAAACCAAAGTACAGAATTTTGTTTTCAGTTTATACCCTCAATTTCTTAGACTACCTGTGGTTTTATAAAAAAAAAAAACCTTTTTTTTGGGTAGATAAGATTTCACTCAATTTTATTATACCCCCTCCACCTACCACTTTCCAAAATGATTGGATAGCCTTACACTAATTTCATTGTAATTAAAGCCAATGGAGGGTATTTCGAGGATGGTTTTTTATGTAAAACTAATCTTTTCGTGTTATTCTTGGTGTAAATTGAAAAAGTTTTTAATTTGGTTTGTTATTAAATTAATGTGCATATAATGTGCTACTTTTGATTCTTTTGTACCTTTTCAAAAACTGCATGCAGCCTGTATGTACAGTGCAGTCTGTAAGTATTTGGACAGTGACATAATTGTTGTTGTTTTGACTCTGTACTCCAGCACACTGGATTTGAACTGAAACAATGAATGTGGGGTTAACGTGCAAACTGCCAACTTTAATTTGATTAGTTAGTTTGTCAGCCCATTTTACGCTGAGCCCCCCATTTCAAAGGACCAGAAGAAACTGGGCAAATGGCTGCTTGGCTGTTTCTTGGCCAGCTGTGTATCGTCGCAGTATTAGTTAATGCGCAAGAAAGTTAGCAAAAGGTCTGGAGTTAATTTTAGGTGTGGCATTTGCATTTGGCATCTGTTGCTGCTGTCCGAACACGAGGACCAAAGAAGTGTCAAAGCAAAACACCAAGTCATCAAATGAAGACACAAACATAACAAAACAGCACATCAATGATCCTGCTGGCACGATCCCTGTAAGCCTGTGAATCCACCGGTTTAACCTATGTAGCTGGCTGGGTGCTGACCCATGGGTGTCAAGGTCCTTAGTCAGCACCCCACCAGCCAAAGACACCAAATTTTCCCCCATGACATCGGCTTTCAAACAATACAAAACACGGTTCCACTGTATTGTGGAGGTTCATCTCAGGCTCACATAATGCAGATCCAGTAGAATGTTTTGTAACTGAGCGCAGTCTCTTTATCGCACCCTGCTGACTCCCTGTCAGCACAGTAAACAGTTGGTTTCCCTTTGGGGGCACAGTTGTGTAAACCGACCTACACAGGGTTTTTTAAAACACATTTAGTTTTCATCATGTTGAAATGACAGCGCCAATGAAAGGCAAGGAAACCATTATGAGGCTGAGAAATAAGAAAAAAAAACAAACAAAAAAAAACAATCAGAAACAAAGGCCAAACCTTAGCCTTACTAAAATCAACTGTTTGGAACATCATTAAGTAGAAAGGGTGCACTGGTGAGCTCAGTAATCACAAAAGGCTCAGTAGGTCTAGGAAGACCTCTACAGTTGATGACTGAAGAATTCTCGTCATAATGAAGAAAAACCCCTAAACACCTGTCCGACAGATAGGAAACAATCTTCAGGAGGCAGGCGTGGATGTGCCAGTGACTACTGTCAACAGAAGACTTTAGGGCTACTACAGAGCCTCCACTGCAAGATGCAGATCACTAGTGAGATTCACTTGTATCAGAGTGATAACAAGAGCAAAGTGTGGAAGACAAAAGGAACTGCCCCAAGATCCAAAGCACCCCCCCCCCCCTCCCCTCGCCTCTTCTGTGAAACATGGTGATGGGGGTGTTATGGTTTGGGCCTGTATGGCTGCCACGGAGACTGGCAGCAGCAGCAGAATGATTTCTGAAATGTACGGAAGCATCTTATCTGCTCAAGTTCATCCAAGCGCCTCCAAAATCCTATAGCAAGACCATGATCCCAAACATACTGCTGAAGCAAGGAGTTTTTCAAAGCCAAAAACTGAAACGTTGTGTACTGGCCACGTCCTTCATTTCATATCAGAATCCAATTGAACATGCATTTCATTTGCTGAATAAAAAGTGCTGTAATTTATGCACAGTAAAACAAAATTCGATTAAAAAAAAAAAAAAAAAAAAACACTCTTTAATAGAAGCGGAGAATCTGCTCTTTAACCAGATGACCACGTGTGAATTGTTTGATTGCAAATCTAAAATTGTCGAGTACAGAGCCAAATCAAGAAAGAATATGTCTTTGTCCCAAATATCATGGAGCTCACTCTATATACATTCATGTGTGATATTTCGATTCTTGTTTTTGTTTCTATTTTTTATGGTGTTTTTAACATTCGATATGAATTTAATTTTGAACAAACGTTTTTAATAATTAAAAAAACAAAAGTTTAACAAAGAATATAAATTTTCACAATTGTTTTTTTACCGCAGGTCAGAAGTAAATGCAGCAGACGGGTATCTGGTGAGTTCAGAATAAATAAAAACAGTAACACTTTCAAAAGTTTGTTTAAGTTTGTTTAGTTTTGTAACAGTACTATGAGACATATTAAGCTACAGATCCTATAAACCCTTGGATGGTCTATTTTCCATTGTCTTATTTGACGTAACATCCGGTTCGCATAATAAATGCACATCAATTCTTGTCCGAATTCTTATTTCATCTCTGTCCTTGTCCTCCTGCAATCCCAGACCTTGCCATCAGGGGGCAGTCCGAGGCCAAAACCCGAGGAGGACTTCCCTGACGGAGATTAACCCTTCGGGCGCAGGAAGCTTCTGTAAATTCCTTCCTGTTCCAGCGTTCTCTCTCTATTTGTATATCGTATTCTATTTTTCTTCTTCCTTTTCTCCCTTTTTTCTATACGATTAACTATTTTGAAATGGTTTTGAGAAAGATGTTAATTGAATGTGTTGTCTTTTGAGAAAAACACCTTTCTGATGTTCCTAAGGTAATAAACTGGTTTAATTGTTAATTTTCTCTGTATATTATTGCAAAGATCTGATGTTTTTGCACTCCATAACTGAAATTCTACCTCTGGACGATTACATGCAATTCTATGACATAAGTGATATGCACTCACACTTCACACTTCCATGAAAAACATTTTTTTGTTGCTAGCCGAGACCTATATGACTGGTTTATCTACAGTACATGTCTTGATATAATTCTTATATTATTGTAATTGTATTCACAACAATCTTTTGTATAATTTTAGCGTTTTGGTCACGAACACATTTAGATAAGATAAGATATACTTTTTATTGAACCCCGTGGAGTAATTTGTCCTCTGCATTTGACCCATCCTTAGTTACCTAGGAGCAGTGGGCAGCCACAGTGCAGCACCCGGGGACCAACTCCAGTGGGCAACTGCAGGAGCGCACCTAACGTGCATGTCTTTGAGTGTGGGAGTACCCGGAGTAAACCCACGCGAACACGGGGGAGAACATGCAAACTCCACGCAGAGAGGATTCGGGCGGACTCGGGTTCTAACCACAAACCTCCTTCTTGCGAGCCAACAGTGCTAACCACTATGCCACCATGCCCGCCCATTTATACGATCTACAATTTTGCTGGAACTGAATGTGTGTTTTCAAATTACATCAGCATGTGTGATTATGTATTAGATACACTGAAATCATTTGGGTACTCGTAAGTTTTTCAAGCGAGAATGCACAAATAAATTATGTAGGCTATTGCTGGTTAGGGGCACGATTTTATGTACCTATAGGCTTCCTTCCGTGTGTCATACATTTGTACCGCTTTAGGCTCATTTACATACCCCCTTCTTTGAGAGTGTACGTACAGATTCTGTTTTTTTGTCACTGCATCTCGAGCCTGAGCGACATGGCAATGTGAGATGTACAACATTTGACTAATCGAATGCGGTAATCCCGCTGTCGCTGACGCGGCGTTTCTTTCCTTTGTACCGCTACACGCTGGGGACGCATCAAACTGCACAGTAAGCGATAACGCACTGAAACACGCGCAGTTGTTTCACGAGGATTGGGAAATAGTAACGGATCGTCTTCCATTTTTTTCTTCACCATTCAGGCGGACAGTAGCCTATTTTCGTATTATAGCATCTATTGTGAGTTGTAAACGCGTTCAGTTTAATTTCAGAGTAGAATCGACCAAAAAGCTACCCTCCTAGAAACTAGAGCAATGTGGAATGTGGGGTGTTGAAAACTAATAGTAAACACTGCTACTTGTATTGTACAAGTAGCACCCGGGTTGATTCCTGATAAAATGTGATACATCCATCTTTTTGTTCATCCGAAATGAACGCTTGTGTTTTAAAGTAGCAGTTATTAAATGCCTGGCCTGCTGTACCAAGCACTGCAATGTAGTTTGAATAGTGAAATCGCTTCCAATTAAAGAACGCAAGCACTGCAATCCCGAAACAGTGGTTTAAGTTACAAATATAGGCAGAAGCGGAATGTCGTCCCTAAAATCAATTAACGTGTGAAAAAAATACCTGAAACGACAGTTGAATAATTGGTAGCCTAATTAAACTGCTAAAGTCCAATCACATAAGTAAATCTTAAGTCAGTCGTTCTCCCCATCGCCGCACAACCGCAGTTTCTGGTTGCCTTGTTGCCAGGAGAGCAATGCAGCTGAAGAACTGCATTGGAGAACCGACAAACCGTGTTAACGGATGAAG
This sequence comes from Anguilla rostrata, assembly GCF_018555375.3. Classification (NCBI taxonomy): domain Eukaryota; kingdom Metazoa; phylum Chordata; class Actinopteri; order Anguilliformes; family Anguillidae; genus Anguilla; species Anguilla rostrata. Next base: position 82,766,393 of record NC_057933.1, on the reverse strand, counting down.
CAAATAGAACCTGTTGTCGCAGCCCCGCTGGATTCAGCGCGGTCCGAAGTCAGCAAGTATGAAGAGCTTAAGCGGAGAAAGAAGTAGCCTATTGCATCCACCGCATTGGCTGGCACGCGCATCAAGGTACCCTGAGGGACTATCCTCTTCCATTGGTAAGGCGCCGGTAGCAATGGCGGCTCACCGCCACCGGGGGGCCACCTACACCTATCTATATTCGCTTCATAAAACTGCAGTTCTGCCTCCACCCCTTTCAACCGCTACACACCCTCCCTGTCAATTCTTCCAATTCACATTCTTGCAGCCCTGCAGCGGAGAACGAGCGAGATCGAAGTAGCCTAACCGACCTCCGAGAATACTGCAGTCATGGCAACTACTGGAGGTTAGTCATGCCATTTCACTATTTGAGTTAATAATGCACACCTTGGTTTTTCTGTCATCTTTATTTATCATGCCCTTTTCGTCCAGAAATATTTAGGGACTTTTTGTTGCACAAAAATTGTATCACCTCGCATTTTTTCAAAGGAACGGTATTCACTTTATTTCGCTCCCTCGTTGATTCATAAACTGTATCGTTTTTGAAAAACTAGCACTGCTGATGTTGTGGTAGGCTACCTGGAAATTAACTATTTATTTAATTTAATACACACTGTATTTCGTAAGAATGCAGTTCAACTATCTGAAGTTCTACTAATATAGGCGATTTGCCGGTTTGCTAGCTAAGATGTGTATTTCTCAGCTGTTGAACGGAATTATGTTCAACGATTTAAAACCGGTGAGGTGGCCGGTTTGTTGGGGGTGGGGTGGGGTGGGGGTGTGGGGTGGGTTGGGGTGGGGTGGGTCGGGTTGGGTAGAATCCAAAGCGCTAAATATTCCAGTGTAAAAAAAAAAAAAAAAAAAAAAAACTGAGTTCAGCATCATAAAGCCGCATTACCAGCGGCGCTCTCGTGCAGTCCCTGAACATCCAATCCATGTCTCCTGCTCTAGCACTTACCATATTTCTTTCTCTCTCCAAAAAAAGTTTTTTTTTTTTTTGTGGGAATCGGCTTCAGTCCTGCCTTAAATGCGGTAGTTTTATGCAAATCGCCCGTTCACAATCTCCTTGAATCCTTTAGCCGTAGCGGGGCATACTTGTGGTCTGTGGTGCCTATGCGTACACAGCAGCCGCTTACATCCAATCAGCAAGGATAACACGGCTACCGTGCATTCGCTCCGCCGAGGCGGTGAGCTCAGAAAGTGCCGAGCTGTGATTCTTGCCTCCCTTCTTATGTGCTGAGCTCAGATTCTCTGCATTGGGGCTCAGCATCAGTAGCCCGACGGATCATTTGAATTAATCTACAGCTAGGAGAAATCGGAACGAAAAGCGAAGAAAACGACACCTTCCCCTTTAAACGCTGACACAGATAGCAGCCCTGTTTCTGACAAGAATCTGGATCTACGGAGCAATCTTCGGTTTTATCCACCGCTCAATTCTGTATTTTTTTTTTTTTTTTTTTTGGAATTTGTGTCTTTCTGTGCGCGGATTGGGACGTTCAATAAAATAAAAAATTATGTGTATGCCTTTTCCCTTTAAGGAGAAGCTATTTCATATAAAGCCACAGTTAGTGTGGTTGGCAGTGGAAGTATTTACAAGCTGGAAGCATTCCAAAATTTAAAGGAATGAATTAATTCATAATTTAGACAGAAAAGTTCTAGAGACAGATATACCCAATTAAACGGTTTTCCTGGCGTGCTTCTGTCCGTGGTTACTGAAAGGATGGAAAAGAAGGTTATAAAAGCACGGAAGTCGTTTTTTTACCGTTTCAAGCACTTTTACTTTTCCAAACATTGTCTATATTGTTTAAATAAAGGCTTCTGTCGTGTTGTTGAAGTTACACGAGTTTAAAGCGGCAATCCGTGTTAATCTTTCTTGTGGTCAAACGTTTTTTCCCCTTCAGCACCAATGTTTGTGGATCAAAGTGACTTTGATTATGGTAAGTGTCCAACAACACCGTTTTAAGCCTTCAAGAATGTCGCTGTAATTTTTTTAAATTTAATTTAATTTTTTTCCAGCATAATGATTCGGTTCCAAGCACATTTTTTCTAAAACAACCAGGCCACATGACTTGCGTTCGGAGGCCAACTGCTTTGTATAGCTACTGTGCAAACAAGTAACGAGTAACAAATTAAATATTATCATTCCTCAAGCAGCTCAGAAATATAGAAAGCAAGGAGCTTAAAAATCTTTGCTATTTCCCTCAGACTACGAAACCCTCAGAACCACGGGGGTGATCCTGGCCGTGGTCATGTTTGTAAGCGGGATCCTGATTGCGTTGAGTGAGTACAGAGCGACCGCCAGGTTACTGTAAATCGATCAGATCAACCAACCGAATGTTCGTTTGGAATTGGTCGGGTTACTGACGAATTCAGAGGGCACCACGCCTACAATTCAATCAGTACGGTCCGTTTTGGACTCACACGGACTATGTTAGCGTTGCATTTACACTAGACACTCTACCGTGCCCCATTTTTAGCAACTTTACATCATATCCATTAACGCTTGCCTTCTTACTGGACCTGTTGTGTGTGTGTTTTTTTTTTTTTTATTCAACTGAAATGGCCTTATTCGACTAGCAGATGCTCTTATCATTAACGGCTCTCAATGTAACATGTTAAATTAAAATGTGACCGTGTCTTTTGAGCTAGCAGTAGATTTTAGCTGCCTTTCATACAACTAAATATATTACATCTGGTCTGCATCATAGTGTTCCTCTGGAAGTGAAGACATTCTTTGAAATTTTTTACCTAGAAACCTAACTCAAAAAGGGTCATACAGAGTGCTGTCAATTGAATATCTTTACTATTAACTCTAGGTTCATGTCTATCTCTTACTTTTTCACAATTGCCACTGAGAGTAGCATGTTGGACAGATTTTCTTTTTTTTTCTTTCTTTCTTTCTTTCTTTCTTTTTATTTTAAATTTGAATATCTGATCTGTATCAGCCTTCCTCTCTCCACACTTCTCCCCTCCTTTTCTATCTTCTTCCCTTACCTCCCATTACCTACATAATAACGATTTTTTCTGTCCAACAGGTAAAAAATTCAAATGTGCAAAATCGTCATCCAAGTAAGAGTCTGCACACGGCCTGGAAGTCGCCAGATGTGCATGTGGAATGTTCTGGACTTGAATATGAGGGGGGAAATCCAGTAATTAACAGAATGTAATGACGGATTGTGCGGGTTTGTTTCTGCCTCTCCCGCCTTTTGCCGTACTAATTTCTTCTCAGAATGCTGCCCCTGGAGGATGATATGAGAATTGCAGCCCAGCCCCCCCCCCACATCCAGTGGCGAGCAGTTATCCACTGGGGACACTGCCTACCCAAAAGCAAACTTGTTTCTTTTTCAGCCAATCACAACAGCGTGAATGCGTGAAAAGGAAAGCTATCACAGGGTCTAAGTGTCTCATTTACTGGCAACTGTAACACAGTTCACTCTGAGGCCAAATAGTTGTGTGCTTTTATGCAAGCCAAGCTAAATTCAAAACAAGGCCACATTAAATGTATCCTGTGGATAGTGGTGTGCAGGGTACTATAATGGTCAGGGAACCATTAACCCAAAGGTCATGGGTTCAATTCTCAGTTAGGGTGCTGCAGATCTGCCTTCAAACAATGTACTTAACCTGCATTGCTGCAGTAAAATATCCAGCTGTATAAATAAATCGTATGTAAAAGAAGAAAAAAAATGTATAAGTTACTCAGGATAGCCGTGCCTGCTAAGTACTGAAGTAAGTGGAAGTACGATTTGAAGAAAGAACCTTCAAATAGCATTTGTCTAGACATGAGAGATTGGACGGAGTGTAGCACAGTTGGTAAGGAACTGGACTTGTAACTAAAAGGTCGTAGGTTTGATTCCCGGGTAAGGACATTGCCGTTTTACCCTTGAGCAAGGTACTTAACCGAAATTTCTTCAGTATATATCCAGCTGCATAAATGGATACAATGTAAAATGCTATGTAAAAAAAGTTACGTAAGTCGCTCTGGATAAGAGTGTCTGCTAAATGCCTGTAATGTAATGGATTATCAGTGACCACCATTAAAAATAATTTTATGTACGCAAGTCCAAGCCCGGGCGCCCACTGTATATGTAAATGGACTGCATTTATATAGCGCTTTTATCCAAAGTGCTTTACAATTGATGCCTCTCATTCGCCAGAGCAGTTAGGAGTTAGGGGTTAGGTGTCTTGCTCAAGGACACTTCGACACACCCAGGGCGGGGTTTGAACCGGCAACCCTCCGACTGCCAGACAATCGGTCTTACCTCCTGAGCTATGTCACCCCCGTGGATTTATATTCCAGCCATAACTGTAGCCCATGAATTGAAATGAGCTATTAATGGGTCTTAGAGACACCCTTGATGTCTTCTGAGGGATAATATGCCCTTATAGCTCACCTCATATCAGAAACAGCCAAGCGTGCCACGAAGGATAAATTTGCACATATTCAAATCCCAGGCTTGTTGGATCACCTGCCTCTCATTCTCTAATTCAGTTGTGAGATGGCAGGTGAAGTCAGAGGGCCATGATCCCTGATAGTGTGAACACCCTGTGAGTGAAACTGGGCATGTGGTAGAGTGCACACTTTTCAGCAACCTTAATTGACCAAGAGATTGTAGGAAAGAGCCGGAGAATACAGCCGGCCCCCGGTGCTGAGTTTGGGCAGTACTGCTGTAGTCAAGGCCCTCAGCACTGGATGTATGTTATTTAAGAGGCACACAGGCTGCTCGTGGGCTATCCATTGTCAGCCTGTAACGTGGGTTTGGCAGCATTTAGGATGAGCACTTATGCAGAGCAATTTATGAGTACTGCACATTGCCGAGTGACGAATACTGAAGCAACTCAGGATCAAGCGCCTTGTTTAAGGGTGCGGTGGTCGTTGCCTGGGAGTTGAACTCGCAACCTCTGAGTTACTAATCCAGTTCCCTGACACACTCACGCCACATCGCTGCCTGTTGTGCTCGTCATTTGGGTAGGCAGTGTGCGGGAGCGGGTCCGCTGTGTCCGTCCAGCGTTGGCGGCATGCTGCTTTGCGTGGCACAGTGGCCCGTCAGTCTCCCGTCACCTACACCACCCCCCCCCCCACTTCCTGTTCCGGAACGCATCCTGGAGTTCCGGGGGCACAGCGGCCCCAAAGGACTTCTGCACACGGCGGTCTGCAGATAAATGAACGCGGAGGCTCAAAGCATTATGACCACGGCCTTTCACTCCCACAGAGTAAATATGTTCGGTGTTAAATTAACTCTTGCAGAGTGCATGTGGTCCCCATTGGGCTCTTACGCACTCCGTTAGACTTGAATTAACACTTGGCATTTTAGTGTGCGGAAAAAAAAGGCACCACAAGCACACAAAAATATTTTTATGGTACTCCCTGTAAAGCCGGTGTGGCCGAGGTTACCTAAAATGGTGTGAGTGCATAAAAAAACAGAATCGATTAATGCACCGCGGTCTTCAGTCCAAGCCTTTGATTTATTCAATAGAAAATGTGCACTGGGACAGGGAGAAGAATCTACACTCTCATTGGTCCCTTCTCACGTCAGTCTCAAATGGGCTAGCCGAGGACATAACATGAGAGGGCGTGGCCACAAAGCTTTGATCTCCTTGCACCGAGCGCCCCGTTCTCCTGCTTGACCCGCTGAAGAGCGGCGCTCCTGGCTCCCTCGCCGGTAACTGCCTAACGATGTGTTGCTTTCCAGCTCGAGTCCGGTCGAAGGCTCACAGCTACCAAAGACAGAAGGTGAGGCCCCGTCGTCGAAGGGCAGGGGCGGCTCATGGCCGGATTGAAAGCTCTGTGATGGACGATAAATAACCTGGGGGCCTGATTTACTAAAAACCCTTTGGCACTTACGAAACCGCTCAGCGCACGCAAAACCAACAACGTGACCAGTCATTGGTCACGGTGTTTGTTTCGCACCAGTCATTGGTTGTGCGTTATTAGCTTTACGCGTTGCTAAAAGGCTTTGCATGTGCTAATGGCCTTGGTAAATCAGGCCCCTCGTGTCTCGACTAACGTTTTCTGTCTCTCCTGTGTCACAGTGCCTCCACAGACTGTATAAGGAGACAGGCGCATGGGCGGGGGCGGGGGAGGGGGGGGTGGGGTGGTCGGCTGCCTGGCTGTTCTTGGATTCACACCTGAGAAAGCAGCCCCCCCCCCCCACCCCCCCACCCCCGCAGGCCCAATTCACAGACTGAGTGGCAAACCCACAAGATGCTGACCGGTGCTTTCTCTTTGTACGAGACGTCTGTTCCGCCCAAGCTGCTCTCTCCCTGCTGGTTGCGTCCGCCTGCTGGTGCTATGTGCAAGCATCCGATAATGCTCTCTAATGCATAACCCCACTTTATTACTACAGGGTAACTGATAAGTGACTTACGATTACATTTTGCAATAAATAGATCCATTTAAGCTGCACTGTATTGATCTGCGCAGTTGAAAGTAATCACATCACAACGTCCCACATTTAAACTAACTGTCAGGAACCATCCATGTCATATCTCTGGCCTGTGAGCACTGAGCATGTTTCCGATTCTCGCGAATCTCTATTTTCATTGATGGCAGCTTTCCTCTGGCGCCCTCATGTGGATGTGACAGGAACAGGACTGATAGCAGAGTTGTGATTGGATGAGAAGCTGTCTGCATTCTCTTCCTCAAATTTTACAGGGGTTCCTGCTGCAACCACTGCATGAACTAGCTTATTACAATCGCAATATCTTTAAACATACCAAATAAAATAAAGTATGTACTTATTTTAGTGAATATAGGGGAAGAATGTGGAATTTAATTTGGTGGAGTTAATAAGAGAGAGGAGGGAGACAACTAAGGTATCATAATATTAGCCTGCTAGTTTCTTTGACATTAGAGATATTTTTCCCTTTGCAGAAAATGCCTGAACCTGAGCCATTATGTAGCCAAACAACTAACAAGTGTTTTTCAGTGATGCATAAAACTTAGGCAATGTTGATGAGATAAATATGTATTTCAATAAACACATCCCTGCTTCTATTTTCTGCTTGAGTACGTGTATTCACATTAACCGATTTGAGGCTGATAGCTTTGTGGTCTGTGCCACATAATTATCAGCAGTGACTAATGTCTTGCTTTAGACCTTTTTGTGTGAGTGTATAAAGTGTGTATTCAAAGATGTTTCCTTCTCCATATCTTAAAGCACCCATTACCAGTGTGGGTATGTGTGGTGTTCCTGTATGTCAGTTGCAAAAATAAAATTTCTCTTAGTGTAACTGAAGATACAGTAACCTCTTGTATCTGATGTAGTGCTTATATTCACAGAACATTATGAAATGCATTTCATATGTATGAAAGATGTACTATATGTGTGGAACATCTGATAAGCATTGAAAAACACGAAATTAAAACCCGACCAATCGTACAGACTTAAATACTTACATCACATCCGTCAACCTAGACCTAGGAAGCTATGGTAATTTGTCATTCATGTATTATGGAAATATTTACTGGTCGTCTTAAAGAGATTTTGGTAAAAAATACTCAAAGACAAATGTAAGGTTACAGATCATAACTCTTTTTTTTTCACAACGAAGACTGCCCCATCTTCTTCATTACTAGTAAGAGGCCTCGTCCCCTTGCATGGAAAAAAATACTTTATATGTTACCTGATCAATGGTTACTTTTTTGGGCAATTGTTCCAATGGGTTCCAACGATAGCAAAAAAAAAAAAAAACATGAACATCACCAGACAGAGGACTATGGAAGAGTATTAGGGCCACATGTAAAAAAGTTCTGAGTTCTGACTTTAATCTCAGAATTCTGACTTTAAAGTCAGAACTCAAAATTTTTTTTCACATGTGGCCCTAATCCTCTTCCGTAGAGCACATGGCTGGCTATGCCAATGTAACACTGTAATGTAAGATGGACCCCCCCCCCCCCCCCAGGTGGCACCAATTAACCAGAGGAAGCAAAGCAGATAAAAACCAAACAATTTAAAGAACAGGTTTTATTGACAGAGACCGGGAGAAAGCAATGCAGCAACCCCATGTATTACATTCAGTATAAAAGAGCATTATGGCACATGTCCCTCTGACAAAGACAGCAAGTTTTGGTCATTCACTCCCCTGAAACGAAATAAAACCAACAGCACCTACATTCACGATTCCAGGGTTTAAAACGTACGTGCAGGCTTTCTCTGACCTTATGATTCAAAAGAAATCCCCATTAATGAAGCCAATCAAACAATTAGCAGCTGTTCTGCTAGTTTATTATTATTATTATTATTATTATTTATTAATAATAATAATAATAATAATAAACTTTATTTATATAGCACCTTTCATATCATAAAATGCAGCTCAACGTGCTTTACAAGAGAAATAATAGAAATCAGTACCACCGGTATTAAGATAAGATAAAAATAGAAATAAAATAAACTGATAATGATAATAGCAGAAATGATGTAAATAAAAAATAAAAAATAATAAAGAAAAAAAAATTATAATACTAATAAAAATAAATAAATAAAATAATCATAATAAAATAAATTGATAATGATAAAACAATCCTAAGATATAAAAAGCATAAAACAAGTATAAGAAATATAAAAGAAATATAAAATAATAACAATGGTGTTAAAATAAAAAGGTGAAATGAATTGAAAGCAAGATCATAAAAATGGGTTTTGAGCTGTTTCTTAAAACTATCAACAGAGGTTGCTTGTCTTATTTGTAATGGGAGTTTGTTCCAAACCTTGGGTGCATAAAAACAGAAAGCTGCTTCACCATATATTTGTATGTAATTCGATCTAAGGGAACGGTTAGGAACATCCTTAGATAAGCAACCACAGAGGTAAGAAGGTGCTAAACCATTTAGGGACCTATAAACAAGTAAAATAATTTAAAAATCAATCCTAAATGTTATAGGGAGCCAGTGCAATGAGGCTAGAACTGGTGTAATATGGTCTCTTTTTTCTGGTTTTTGTTAAAATTCTGGCTGCTGCATTTTGTACATTTAAACACAATGTTAAAACAAAGCAATAACAGTAATGCTTACACGTACCACAAAATACTTCAACGTTACATATCTACTGTAAATGTAGATAGGTACACTGTAAAGTAAATATGGCCCTTAAATAATTGTTTATACCTCTGTGCCCCCCCCCCCATTCATAACCAGTAAATTGTATTTTCCACATCAGGATAAAACTGATGCTTTCGATGCTTATTTGCCATGTGCCTCTATGGTTCACTACGTGACCAGTACATTCACTTCATTAATGATAATGCATGACTCAAAATATGACAAAATGTCACATGACACACACACTGCATTACAGCTAAATGGGAGGGCACCTTTGAGTCAAAAATATCCCAGTGTCTTTCTTCTCATATACATTCATGCATGTTAGAGGTAATTAACAAAGAGAACAACTATGCCATAACATTATAGAGTAACAGTTTTAGTCAAGGAAAAGAAAACTCATACAGAATATGAGTGACTGAAATTAAAACTTAAAAGTTAAGAATGATTGGCCTTCTGAGATGAAGGTTCAGCTCGCGGATCGCAAGCAGAGTAAATTGTTAATACGTCTTCTTTACACGGTAAAATGTTAGAGAACTTTCATTTCAGTTTTTGCACAATAAATAAAGTCTCAATGCAAGCGATGCACATTTGCTGTAAGTGGAACAGAGGTCAAAGGGCGAATAAATAATGATTAAGCGTTAAAAAATACAAAACACAAACGCACTGATGCAGTGCGATTCGTGCTTATTGAAATTGCAGCCACGTGTCAACGAACCAATATGGTTTCTGACAGAGGGGGGGAAGTTTCCTTCAGTAAGGGGGGGGGGGCTTAAGGGTCATGGGCTGTCCCTAGTTCACGATTTCACAGAAATCACATTTCTATAGAGCAGGAGAGAGAGAGAGAGAGAGAGACGGACAGAGAGAGAGAGAGAGAGTGAGAGAGAGAGAGGGAGAGAGACAGAGAGAGAGAGAGAGAGGGAGAGACAGAGAGAGAGAGGAGAGAACGAGAGAGATGAGAGACAGAGGAGAAGAGAGAGGGGGGGAGAGCAGGGAGAGACAGAGAATGAGATAGAGAGGAGAGAGAGAGAGAGAGAGAGAGAGAGAGAGAGAGAGAGAGAGAGAGAGGGAGAGAGAGAGAGAGAGAGAGAGAGAGAGAGAGAGAGAGAGAGGGAGAGAGAGTGAATGTGGGGAAACGGTCACTGGACCGAAACGTCAGCCCCTCGTTTAGCTTTAATCACGTCCAGTGCACTTCTCTGAGGCTGGGAAGGTGATGCAACGCCCACGTGCCAGAGGCACTGCGTTAGCTGAACCGCTGATGCTGCTAACCGGGTTTACATGTCACGCACACTAAGGTGCCCAACCTTATGAGCCTCATTTTTGAGTTATTTTTAATTGATCATTTTTGCCAAAATCTATGGACTCAGTAGCTCATGCTTGCTGCTTACTAACAGAGCAAGCACGTTGAAATATTTCGTTACACAGAATTTGTCTTCAACTTGTATAATTTGAACCTCTTGTGCTTGTCTGCTTTCGGCATGAGCATGAGTATCAGCATGAGTATTGCCCAGTATGGGCAATAAAATCTTTTCTAGTTAATGATATAAACCCCAGGATCTCCATATTGCATACCACCAAAATCTTTTAGATTATGTGGTGTATATAGAGCCTGTGAATAGACCCTGTTTTTTAGACACAAAATCTCTAAAGATGTTTCATATCCTTCAGTAGTCCTGCACTTGTCAATCGCACAGCGACACAAAACAGACAAACGATGACCAAAATGGTGAGATTCTGGTGAAAGGCAGCCTCATGCATGTCTCTAGTGCTTTTAAAGCTGGCTAATCTATATATATATATATATATATATATATATATAAAAATATATATATATATATATATATAGGTCCACAGTGTCTGCTATCAGAGGTCCACAGTGTCTGCCTGTTTCTGGGGTGTTTCCACACTTACGCCATTAAACTTAAGTCTCTGATTGGCTCAGAGTCGCACACCTTGTTCTCCGGTGTGTGCCCTGCTGACTTATGGGAAATGACGAAACTCTGCAGACACTACAGCCCTCTAGGATACAGTATGAGCCTGCCCACTGAAACGCTGGATGCCCACGTGCAACTAACTGCAGTCTTATTGGCCAAGGCGGGAGCCACTGGGCCTTATGCACCAATGGCCTTGGACAGCGGATATACTCATCCATCACAGAACTGTGCACATGTCCAACTGACTGAAAGTACAAAAACAACAATACAAAACTAATTTGCTTTGATTCCAAAAAAGGAATGTTAATAAATTATAGGATGTTCCCCCACAAAAGAAAACGTAATCCACGGGTAAAACGTGCGATCGATTAGACAGCGTGAAATAATCTGCTCTAGAATAAATTAGAGGTGCTTTTCTATGGCCACTTCCTCATAAGAAGATACGGTGGATGTCCCTCCCCGTGGAGGTGGAGGGATACGCTGGGACTAGAAAGTAGTCCAAGTCACTCTTGGTCCTGTAAGGATGTAATACGTCTACGAGAGGAAGCAGGTCGCTTTTTCAGGATGAGTTTGAGCTGATGGGGGAGAACAGGGAGGGAGAGAGGAGAAAGTGAGATCACGAAGGCCTTGGTTGGGAACAGGCTCTGAATGTCTAGCTTTAGGACATGAATGATGACTCACTGTACATTAGTCACTTTTGAACACTTTCAGTAAAACCCCTTTTTGGTTTTGCCATGCGAATTTGACGATGTAAAGGATGTAAAATGGGATGGAACGGAATGGATTTTGGAATGTGAATTGGATGGAATGGAATGGATTTTGGAATGGGAATTGGATGGAATGGAATGGATTTTGGAATGGGAATTGGATGGAATGGGGTGGAGCGGAAGGCAGTGCGCAGCGATCGATGCGGCCTCACCTGCTCTCCCCTCTCCCCGCTCTGCAGCAGGTGCGCCGGCTGGTCGTTCTCCAGGTTGCGGACGCTCGGGTCCGCCCCGCGGCTCAGGAGCAGGCGGATCATCTCCTCCTGGCAGCAGCTGCTGTGGAGGCCCGCCGCCATGTGCAGCGCAGTGTTGCCGTGTGCCTGCAGGGGGAGACAGAGAGCACGGTGACTACATTTAACCAACAACCAACTGGAAAAGTGTAATCACACCCCTGCTTGGTCTCGCTATAAGTGGTAAGTTGCTATGTGAAACACACTCACTGCTTTCGGTTTTGTTTCTGCTGGTGTGGAACTAGACGAAGTGGATGACTAATGCAGGCAGGGTTAGTCACTCACCTTCATGTTAACAAAGGCTTGCATGTCTGTCAGGGTCAGTCTCAGCAGGTAATGCACCAGCTGGATGTTCCCCTCCTTCACTGCCAGGTGTAGGACAGTCTTATTGCTCTTGATGTCCTGTGAACAGGAATTTTTTTGTCATCATTAGTCTAATTTGTAACGGTAGGACACGCAGACTTCATTCACCCCAAAATAGAAGAAGTTATCATACAGTATGTCATCAGTTACTCAGATTAGAACCAATCAACCAGCATTTTGCTCTGGAGGGCAGTGTTTTGTGATTGGTTTATATACTGCAAGTCAGCAATTCACTCACATTAGCACATATTAAATTTAACATATTATTATTATTATTATTATTATTATTATTATTATAGTCATAGCAGCACTAGCAGCAGCAGTAGTAGCAGTAGCAATAGCAGTAGCAGTACTAGCAGTAGTAGTAGCAGTAGCAGTAGCGGTAGCAGGAGCAACAGTAATAGCAGCAGCAGTACCACTAGCAGCAGTAGTAGCAGTAGCAGTAGTAGCAGCAGTAATAGTAGTACTAGCAGCAGCAGCAGTAGTAGCAGCAGCATTAGCACTAGCACTAGCAGCACTAGTAGCAGTAGCAGTAGTAGTAGCGGCAGTAGCAGTAGCAGCAGGAGTAGTAGTAGTAGTAGCAGCAGTAGCTGTAGCAGTAGCACTAGCAGCAGCAGTAGTAGCAGTAGCGATAGCAGTAGTAGCAGTAGCAGTAGCAGTACTAGCAGTAGTAGTAGCAGTAGTAGCAGTAGCGGTAGCAGCAGTAGCAGTAGTAGCAGCAGCAGTAGCAGTAGCACTAGCAGCAGCAGTAGTAGCAGTAGCACTAGCAGCAGCAGTAGTAGCAGTAGTGATAGCAGCATCAGTAGTAGCAGTAGCAGTAGTAGCAGCAGCAGTAGCAGTAGCACTAGCAGCAGCAGTAGTAGCAGTAGCAATAGCAGTAGCAGTACTAGCAGTAGCAGCAGCAGCAGTAGCAGTAGCGATAGCAGCAGTAGTAGCAGTAGCAGTAGCAGCAGTAGTAGCAGTAGCAGTAGTAGTAGCGATAGCAGCAGTAGTAGCAGTAGCGATAGCAGTAGCAGTAATAGCAGCAGTAATAGTAGTACTAGCAGCAGCAGCAGCAGTAGTAGCAGCAGCAGTAGCACTAGCACTAGCACTAGCAGCAGTAGTAGCAGTAGCAGTAGTAGTAGAGATAGTAGCGATAGCAGCAGTAGTAGCAGTAGCGATAGCAGTAGCAGTACTAGCAGTAGCAGCAGCAGCAGTAGCATTAGCAATAGCAGCAGTAGTAGCAGTAGCAGTAGTAGTACTAGCAGTAGTAGCAGCAGATGAATAAGAACAGAAAGTAACTGTGATGGTTAAGATGCGGTACCTGGCTGAGCAGAGAGGCCCCACAGCTGATGAGCAGCTGCAGGCAGGAGAGCTTGTCTTCGGCCTGGGCCTGCAGGACGGGGTCCCCCATGGCGGGCGGCGCGGAGCCCAGTGCCTTCACCGTGCCGCTGTGGGAGATGGCCGCGCAGTGTAGAGGAGTCTGCCCTGAGGAGGGAAACAACCGCACAACACACAGCGGCTTCAGCACGGATTTACCGCCACACTGTCACCTACAGAGACCCATTCAACACAGGCAGCATGGAAGAGGTATGTCTCTCTCTCTATCTCACTCTCTATCTCCCTCTCTCTCTCTGTCCCTCTTTCTCTCTCTCTATCTCTATCTGTCCCTCTCTCTCTCACTCTCTCTCTCTTTATCTGTCCCTCTCTCTCTCTCTCTCTCTCTATCTGTCCCTCTCTCTCACTCTCTCTCTATCTGTCCCTCTCTCTCTCACTCTCTCTCTGTCTATCTCTCTCTCTCTCTCTTTATCTGTCCCTCTCTCTCTCTCTCTCTCTCTCTCTCTATCTGTCCCTCTCTCTCTCTCCTCATCTGTCCCTCTCTCTCCTCCCCCCCCCCCCCTCCTCCTCTCTCTCTCTCTCTCTCTCACACACACACACATGCACACACATGCACAAATGTGGCAGAAAGTGAATCTCACCACTAGGGAAGTGAGTGAATGTCACTGACAGGGAAGGCAAGACTATGGTTATGTGTTTTTCTATTGTTAATATTATACATGGTTATGTGTTTTCTATTGTTAATATTATACATGGTCATGTGATTTTATTGTTAATATTATACATGGTCATGTGATTTTATTGTTAATATTATACATGGTTATGTATTTTCTATTGTTAATATTATACATGGTCATGTGATTTTATTGTTAATATTATACATGGTTATGTGTTTTCAATTGTTAATATTATACATGGTCATGTGTTTTCTATTGTTAATATTATACATGGTCATGTGTTTATTGATAATATTATACATAGTCATGTGTTTTTTTTATTGCTATTATTATACATGGTCGTGTGTTGAAGCACACCTTCAAAATTACGAGCCTCCAGATCCACAGGCCCAAACGACAGAACGGTCTGAAAGACACATTAAACAGAGTACATGCATTAACTAAAGCAAAGCCTTGTTTGTGAACACGTAGACATGTCAGTCTTGCAATCTAAATGCAAAATAGTTAAATCAGGAGATGAACATAAAGAAGAGCTCATAATTCAGGCGGCCATTTTGGAATGTGAACACCTTAGTCAAACCATTGTCAAAAGTTGTATATAAGTAAGACTGTCCTGGATATAAATGGCACGGTGATCCTTCCTTCTGCGATCAATCGAGGTAGCTGCTGTTGTATGTGACTTAACAAACTCTGAACTGAATGTAATAAACGTACACCTGTAACTTAACAAACTCTGAACTGAATGTAATTAAGTTATACCTGTGACTTAACGAACTCTGAACTGAATGTAATTAAGTTATACCTGTGACTTAACAAACCGTAAACTGAATGTAATTAAGCTATGCCTGTGACTTAAATTCTGAACTGAATGTAATTAAGTTATACCTGTGACTTAACGAACTCTGAACTGAATGTAATTAAGTTATACCTGTGACTTAACAAACCGTAAACTGAATGTAATTAAGTTATACCTGTGACTTAAACTCTGAACTGAATGTAATTAACTTACACCTGTAACTTAACAAACTCTGAACTGAATGTAATTAAGTTATACCTGTGACTTAACAAACTCTGAACTGAATGTAATTAAGTTATACCTGTGATTTAACAAACTCTGAACTGAATGTAATTAAGTTATACCTGTGACTTAAACTCTGAACTGAATGTAATTAAGTTATACCTGTGACTTAACAAACTCTGAACTGAATGTAATTAAGTTATTGTGACTTAAACTTGAATGATCATAGTTAACCTGTGACTTAACAAACTCTGAACTGAATGTAATTAAGTTATACCTGTGACTTAATGGACTCTGAGCTGAATGTAATTAAGTTATACCTGTGACTTAACAACTCTGAACTGTTGAACTGTGAATTAAGGACTCTGGACTTAAGACGCTGACGAAGTGTATTCCGTTCTTCACCTGCTACTTGAATCCGTGACGTCTAGCACGGCCAGGAGAGCTGTTCCCTTCTCACGCACAGGCTGTTGATCCGACGAGCACACAAAGGCAGAGGTCTGGGCAATTCTGACTGGTTGTGTCCGCGCAACAAAGGCAGTCATGGAAATTCGGGCGGCCACGGCAATAGAGGCAGTCGGGTAACGATGAAGTTTCATCTGAAGGAAATTTTACCTCCCAAAAGTCTAACTACCAAAGTCGTAAAGTGTGTTACTTCTGTTTGCTCATGGATAAATTAGTATGATTTTTCACAATACCAAACAAAAATACCATAATCTTCAGTTAGAGGAGTATGTGTTCAGAGTTTCCAGGGTGGAGCCCCAAATCAGCACACTTGCTACTATTGAGTATACACATCATATACATGTTGTTTACTAGCTGTACACAACTTACATACTTCATAGTAGGCAAGTGCACTGATTGGGACATGGCCCTGACATTTGTCAACTTGTCTTACTTAACTTGTTTCTCTGATTGAGTGCAATACACTTTCTATCATAGAGGGGGAGATGGACACCTATTTTAATTTCACACACATTTTTTTTCCCACTCAGTTTCAACCACCAAGTTTAGCCAGGCACTGGCCATTCTAAAAATAAAAACTACAAGCTATATAAACTACATAAAACCTACATTAACCTTACGTTTTTTTGTGTGAATAAAAGCTACTATCAACTTTGGAAATGCATTAACATTCGGCCAATAGGCAGATCACAAGAGGCCCTGACTGGACTAAATCTACCCACTTCCCCCTTGTGGTCCCCTACCTTCCCCTTGTGCTCCCCTACATTCCCCTTGTGCTCCCCTACCTTCCCCCTTGTGGTCCCCTACCTTCCCCTTGTGCTCCTTGGAATCCAGCCTCCCCAGTGCTTGGAGGTTCTCTGCAGCCGCTAGGGCGTACTCCCGCAGCCCCTTGGCGGTGTAGATGTGCAGGATCCTGCGTGACAACGTTTCATAGAGGGTCACAAATGCTACACGGAAAAATGTGCAGTGTTGAATTAACTCTTACAGGGTACATACTGGACTCATATAAAAACTCAGGAGCAGAACTGTTAAGGCTGAAGCAACACTGGACATTTTACTATGTACTATCCCCGCCCCCCCCAGTCTTCCCAGTATCTTTTTATGTCTTTTTATTTTTGTTTTTTGCTGAGTGCCTCAATGTTTTTCCCTGTGACCTCATTGACCTCATGCCGGCAGTTTCGCCTTACTTCCTGCTTGGTATTTTGAGCGGAGTTCACCACGTTCCATTTTTGGTGACAACATGATGCAATGCCACATGCAAAACCAGGGAGAGCTCAGAGATGGTGCGATCCCTTGGCTCAGAGACGAAAGGCATTCCACTTCTGGCATTAAGTCCACCAGAGTACACAGACCTTGGGTTTCTACCCCAGGACTTCCCAAGTTAGGCCCCAAGTTTCACCATTTTGGACTTTTGTAAAACTGACCATTTTAAATTAAACTTGGGGGGGGGGGGGGGGGGGACAGATTCGACAGATTTGAATTAACACCATGAACACTGTACTGCACAATGTGATTTTTCCAGTCAATAAACCAAACAGTCCACTAATCAATCATGTTTTTGTGATGTAGCCCCCTTTACAGACTACAACTGAATTACCAGCTCGTTGGCTGTTGGAAATGGCTATTTCAGCAGGAGTAAAAAGCAGCTTACACAGGGGTTCCTGCCACCAAGTTCATCTAACCCTGCTAACCCTCTGTGATTCTTACAGAGCACTCCAACTGAGTCTAGCTCAAAACATCCAGTCATCGGTCAGCATCCAACAATCCAGTCATCTGTCTGTCAGTTCCAGTGCTCTTTTCAATCCTATCTGAGAAGGGCCAGTTCTGGGCAATGAGGCTAAAATAAAACTGGCTTTGTTCTAGTTCACCACTTCAGCCAATCAGAGTCTTGCACAAAGGTCACGATTAGTTGATTTGGTTAATCGGGTGCTTATGTGCCACTCCTGAATAAAAGCTCCACTTGCACTCCGGGCATTTTTGGATAAGATCTAACAGCTCGGTTTTGACACAAATGCTAAACCTCTCTGGGCAGTGCAGTCCCTCTAAGAGTATCTCGTGCGGTCCCCTCTAAGGGTGTCCAGTGCGGTCTCCTTTAAGGATGTCCCATGCAGTCCCCTCTAAGGGTGTCCAGTGCGGTCTCCTCTAAGGATGTCCCATGCGGTCCCCTCTAAGGGTGTCCCATGCAGTCCCCTCTAAGGGTGTCCCATGAGGTCCCCTCTAAGGGTGTCCCATGCAGTCCCCTCTAAGGGTGTCCCATGCAGTCCCCTCTAAGGGTGTCCTGTGCGGTCTCCTTTAAGGGTGTCCCATGCAGTCCCCTCTAAGGGTGTCCCATGCGGTCCCCTCTAAGGGTGTCCCGTGGAGTCCCCTCTAAGGGTGTCCCGTGTGGTCCCCTCTAAGGGTGTCCCATGCGGTCCCCTCTAAGGGTGTCCCGTGCGGTCCCCTCTAAGGGTGTCCCGTGGAGTCCCCTCTAAGGGTGTCCCGTGCGGTCCCCTCTAAGGGTGTCCTGTGCGGTCCCCTCTAAGGGTGTCCCATGCAGTCCCCTCTAAGGGTGTCCCGTGCGGTCCCCTCTAAGGGTGTCCCGTGCGGTCCCCGCGACTCACGTGTCCCCGTCCTCGTCCTGCCAGGTCTTCTTGCTGTTGTCCATTCCCCGCAGGAACATCCTGGCCTCGTCCAGGGTCTCCAGGTTCAAGTGTCCCGCCGCGCCGGGGTTGGCCTGGGCCTGGAGGCCGCTTGCCAGGGCCCAGGAGTAAGCGGGCGGCTGCAGGGCAGGCGAGTGCACCGCGTCCGGCAGAGACGATGTCACCGCTCCGCCCGGCTGAGGGAAGATGACGTCAGGGCAAACCACCGACGTTACTACTGCGCGGAAGACTCGAGGGTCCAAAATACACTGCATTTGAGGTCTACACTGTGCGGATATATATATATATATATATATCATTTGATTAGTCATTAATTATTTTTGTCCAGGGACTTAAACGGATGTCTATAACCTCAGTAAATATGCAAACTCATGTCGATAACCTCAGACTGAAGACCCACTTCTTCAAAACTGCCATCTTGGCTCCTGTTGCATTCCCACTCCCAAGCATGTCTCATTTAATACAAAGAGTTCAGGTTTTTATGGTTATTGCACGTACCACTGCATGCACGTATGATTTGTGTCATGGTTCTACACCCTAACTTACACATAGCATCTTAGTGATGCTGAGCATATGCTAGCTGGTCTGGGAGTGTTGTTACAAACCTTCAGGTTGATTTGAATGACCCGTAAATCTTTTCAGTTGAGAAAACATTACAACATACTGTAGGTGTAACAAATTTAAGTAAAATCTTTCTGGTTCATCCAGTGAGGGATTCTTTTTCTGTGTAAGGTGACGTAACGTCGGTCGTCCGCGGGAGAAAGCGGTTCCTTACGTAGGCGTGGATGCTCATGGCGCCGCTGTAGTCCTGTGCGGGCTGCGTGGGGAAGCTGGAGGTGAGGGCCGGGCTGTAGGCCTGGCCCTGGGAGTTGTAGTCCTGCGCGCCGGACAGGGGGAAATAGCTCGTCGCCATGGGGGAGAAGGGGCAGTCCTGCTGCAGGGGCTGATGGGAGCCGGCCACGCTCCATCTGCTGTACCCCGAAGGCGGCAGGGGTGCCATCGCGCCCATGGTGTTGGAATAGCTGCCGGAGGCGTCTGGAGGTCGACAGGAAGAGGTTACGAAGGGGTCGCCGGGTTCGGGTCACGTGCTTTCATCAGCCAACACGCATCCATGTCCCTAACATGCATCTCTTTCCCCTTGCGGTATTTTTTTCAGTATGCAAGTATATATAACATGTTCTTTTAAAAGAGGAAATGCAAACTTTATTCTTATTGGTCATGTGGTCATTTTGGAGGCAAGTTGTAAGGTCAGACATTTTCTGCTGGTACTATTTTCACGCGACATCCAAAAGTACAACAGGATTTTCCAAAATTTCTATAGTTAGAGATCTTAACTACAGATGAACCAGACACTCTATAATAGACAGATGCTCTTTGCAGTCACCTGGTGTAGGGAACTAGATTTATTTGTTTGTTGTATGTGTGGAGACATAGCAGGATAAGTACTTTCGATGTCAATGATTTGAAAATGAATGAAATTAAATGAAAAACAAGGTTTTTGCGTCATGACATGGATTCATTTATGTTGCCAATTTTGAACACCGAGGTTTTACTTGCCTGTTACAGTAGCTTGGGGTGGTGTTGACACCTGCAATCAAAACACAGGACTGAGTAAGACACACAGTGGTGCTCCTCACGATACAATTTACAAAGCATCTACAACATGTGTATAGACAATTAATGAGCAATGGCTCATTAATTATCTAAACTTGATAACGTATGTCAGGGATCATCAACTCTGGCCCTCGAATCCAAATCCAGCCCTGGTTTTCTTTTCTCCCGGGTAATTAGTGCTACTGATTGGC
Organism: Anguilla rostrata; assembly: GCF_018555375.3. Lineage (NCBI taxonomy): Eukaryota > Metazoa > Chordata > Actinopteri > Anguilliformes > Anguillidae > Anguilla > Anguilla rostrata. The sequence continues at coordinate 82,746,105 of NC_057933.1, read as the reverse complement.
CAGAATGTCTTCACATCTGACTCCCAGGCAAAGGGAGGGTGGAAAACCAGCAGTTCTCGGCCCTCGAGTTGCTGACCCCTGCTGTATGCCATAATGCAGATGTTACACTGTCGTAAGTGTGGCACAATGCCTGTCATAAGCCTGTCATGACAGTGTACCGCAGCTAGTGATATCACAGTCATCACACGTGATCACTTCTTAACAGATGGTTGTGAAATTTGCTCAGTAAAAATCCCTGCACACACTACGACAGTGGTGTGGCGACTGTTATGAGCTACAATATGCAAATGTAACTGGTTATGACATTCAGTAGCGTAAAATATAGGGTTTATGGCACACAGTTCCACACTGAGGGACTGTGACCTGGCTCACCGGGAGAGCTGAGGCACCCGCGCCGGTCTCTGCCGAAGAGGAGGAGGAGGAAGATGCAGATGAAGTGTCTCGCTTTCGCTTCTGCTCCAAGAGCTTCTTCACAGTGGGCAAGGAGTAACACGGCTTCTCCTTCGGCGCTGTGGAACACAGAGGATTTTCAAACCATTCAACCGTTTGAAAAAATAAAGCAGAGATCTGGCGGTCGGTGTTAAAAACGAAAGCTTTTCCCCGGTGTCATTTTCGTTTTCAGAACAGCACCATCAGACTTCATAAGATGCAGACACCACAGAAATCTCACCAGCACGGCTCTGGTTGCTTAATTGTGAATACCTGCTTGTTCTGTGGTGCAGAGGCACAGTGGTGGATAGCTTCTGGCTGATTTACGGCTTAATTCTGAAAAGGCTATTTGTGTCAAATTTACTAATTACCTTCACAGCGCAGATCATTTTGCCAGCGTTATCAAAGGAAAACAGTCATAAAGCTTCCTAGTAAAACAATGAACACAGACTTAAGTGCGCTGAAAAAACCTAACATATGTTAATAAAAACTGTGTCAAGAACTAAGAAATACCGGTAACTTCAACAATAAAAGGCGCACCAACAATGGTATCTCTCTCTGTTAAGTTCCTGATGGACTGTTCTTGATTAAACTTCCAGCTGCCAGCTAACACTCAGCTGTGATGTTTTTAGTCAACTGGTTGAGAGCTGCCCGCCCCATTTTTCCTTGCATCTCGCACCAACGTACGGACATCACGGTCGAGGAGTACGTGTTTTCAACCACAGTTACTTTCCCTGAGACGTCCATGCCAACACCACCGTAGCCATTGTTCCCAGTGAAACAGCAGCAGGTTCGGCAGTCGTTGTCACTAAAGATCCTGCCAAAAGTGCCTCAACAACCAGACTTCTTCCAAAGTCTCTGAGATCTCTTCGTCTAACCCTGGGAGGCAAAATAATGGCCAATGCGCTACCGTGTCAACACACAGTACTTCAGTACACTACCGTGAGCATGCTAGGACTTTAACTGCTTACCTAACTCTAACCTGTGCGAAAAAAACTGCTTTCAACATACGTTGTATCTCGTTTACAGTCGCCTGTAAGTACATCAACAGTTCTGTTAAACCATTCATAAACACTTAGCGTAGCGCAGAGACGTTGAAACACCAATCCGAAAAAGAAAGCTATCATAACTGAACAAAAAACGAAATAGCATACGCTCACCTGCCAGTCACACAACCCCGTCCCTTCAGAAGTGAAATGACACCTGTCACTGACTCTTTCTCAAATGTTCATCCCATTTCAAAAAAAACAAGAACCACCTGTTTCCCCAGGTCTGTGATTTCCCCTTATCCTTCTGATTCATTGTGTGTATGGTGTTTTCTTTTAATTTTGTTTCCACTCTGTGAAAAAAAACAAAAACACAACAGAAGCTCTGATACAAACAAGAGCTTCGGAGATTTCCAGACGCCGACCTGGCAAGGTTGCGCCGGCAAGGTAACATTTCTCTGAAAACTTGACCCCAGCGAAGGGAGATAAGAGAAATTTCCGCTGAAGATGAAACAACATGCTTGCGCAGAAACGTGTGAGGGATGTATTCCACTAGGGAAAGCAATGGAAAGGTCCACCTATACTTCAGAAGATAGTAAAACCTCGAACCCGTCACACCGTACGGAGAGTGTTCTAACTCACAGTTTCCTGTGACGCGGCCCCTGTCTCCTTTCGAGCCGTCGAGCTCCGTTACGCTGGTTGCGGTTTTGCGAACCGCAGTCGTCTTCCTGCCTGTTGCCGTGGTGACGGCGCATGCGCTGCGGCCCCGGGCGCCCCGACCCGACGCGGGGCCCCCTCTGAGCAGCTGGGGCGCTGTGCGCAGTCTCGCCCCGTCACGCTCGATTCGGCCGCCACGCTCCGCCGAAGCCTCGCCCACCTCCCCGGGCAGCCGTGGCAACGGAGAACCGAGCAAGGTGATTCCCACGCAGGGTGGAGCAAGACTTGTTCTTTTTTTTTTTTTTTTTTTTTTTTACCGCTCTCTGTTTCCCCTTTTGTTTGCTGTGACAGGTGGCGAGAATACCCCCTCGCTAACCAAATTCTCAAGGGGGTCCCTGCTCTCCGGTTTTTTAGTGTGAACCACTGTTTTTCGTTTTGTCAAAAAACTTCTTTCGTGTTACTAATACTCTCTTGTGTGAATGCACTCAGACTCTAAACAGGTGTGAATACGTGCCTCCCCAGCTAAATGCTAAACCAGCTAGCTGCCTTTGAAATCTAGGTGTTTTATTGGACGGGAACTGAAGCGGTCTCAGTCAAGGCTTGAGAGAGAGGTCTTTGTTTGTAAGCTGCAAAGGTCACTGTTGGGGAAAGTAATTTTGCTTTTGCTTTTATTTTCTCCTACCGTCTAATGTAAAGTCCAGTATTGCTTTGCTTCCTGAAGCTTTAAAAGAGGAAACAGGGTCTAGTTCTGCAAATAAGGAAATTTATAGCCCCAGGATGGTCTCCCAGACAACTTCCCTCTCCTGTTTTCTCTTTTTTTAAACCTAAATTTAACAAAATGTAATTTCTGCAACTGTCTGGATTTCCAAAAGTTTATTTCAACTGGCAGCCAATTTTGGTTACGAAAATGAGGCACAGGGGCTTTTTAACCAACCAGTAACTTAAATCAAGAAACACAAGGAAAACCAGTCAAATCTGTGGATATTCCAGTTTAAGATCCCTGGTTTTATATACCATATAACTAAATAACTATAACTATTTTAGGATACTTCTATTTGCTGGCTGTCCATTGAAAGCCAAAGTGTCCAGTCACTGGCCTCAAGGAATTGTGGGGCCACACACAGTTTAAAATTACGTCTCACACTCTCCCCTTCTGAAACACAGTCACACAGCAGATAGTTATTTTAATAGTGCTAATACGGCAATGAGACTCCGTAATAAGGTTGTGCGGGTTGTTTGGTGAACTACCGCAAAACTCAAACACTGCTGCCAGCCGTTCGAACAGGTGGAGACCTTCGGATTCAAAATCAGCGTTAAGTATGTTCAGTGACAAACGGCAGCTTAAGGTATTAGAAGAGCACATTGCTTTTTTATTGTTGACAAAGAATTTTCTTCCGCATCTTTCTCTGTCTGGAAGGTGCGCTTTGCACAGGGAAATCCTGAGGGACAGAGATTTACAGCAAATCAGATGTGTCCACCGGGTGCGCCTACTTGAAAGTTCTCTCGTGCAATTGTATGCACGGTAGGGCAGACGTGCTGAAGATGAGACTCACGGCTAGACAGAGTTAAAGTCCACATCAAGATGGCCTCCTTCTTTCTCTAGAGCTCCATCCTCAGTACTTACAGGAGGTGGAATTAAGCCGCTTCTCCACCGCACGGTACCGGCTCAACTCGACTCCACTCCACTCGACTTTTTTGGCTTTCCATCGGGCAAAAGTTGTGGATAGTACCTGGTACCTGCCACCTTTTTTGGTATCACCTCCCGTCGAGGTTCCAAGCAAGCTGAGGCGATACCAAAAGGTGACGTGAGAACACTGCAGACCACTGATTGGTCAGAGCAACGCGTTTCATGCGGCGTCTCTAATAGCGACCAGCTACATTGACGGGGGTACTATCTGCAGTGGGAAACGAGGTATCCTACCTGGTACCAAAAGCGAGCAGAGTCGAGTCGAGTCGAATTGAGCCGGTACCATGCGGTGGAAAAGCGGCTTTAGACTTCATCTACAGTGTAACATATAAAGGGCATGCGCACTGCTTCTCCCGGAGGTCAAAGCATGGATCCTTATGCAACCTGAAGTGCGCATGAGAATATTAATTTTTCAAACTGCAGCACCTACCCAACCTTCTAATCGTGTTTCTAGAATATACTTTTTGTATATATTTTTTAAAAATGCACACAAACATGAATAATGGCATATACACAGTCTCCGTTCCACAACTCATTGCTGAGAAAAACATGTATGTGTTTATGTGACCATAAATGTTAAAAGTTTATGAGAATTGAGATAGTCACATGGATGCTAACAAATGATTATACAATTGTAGGTGTATTAGGTGTATAGGTGATTATACAATATGATGTGCTGTATATGTAAATGGACAAAATCATAATTATGACACGGCTGGGTGTTCAGTAAATATATTATTGATTGTTATTATTATTAATTTAAAAAAGAATTTGCTGTGTAGGTCAAGGGGCAGGAAGTATCTGCTTTTTTTGTTTGTTCGTTAAACCACTTTTCAAAGAAGGCTTGATCAATCGATTCCCGCGTTAAAACAATTCATATGGAATTACGTGTGTATCTTGTTTATTTATTTATTTATTTTTAGCAGAAACTGTAAATCTCACCACAGGTTGACAAATTGGCACAGGCTTCATTTATACAATTTTCTTGTTAAATTTCACCCAAAGTGAGACAGCTTTTACATCACAAACAATGCCCCCATTAGTGATCACAAAGGATTCATGTTTCCCAAACAACTTTACATTTTTATGAAATATTAAACAATCTCTCTATACTTATATGTGAGAATTATGTTTTTTTATTGCGCATACCCTATGTAAATGTCGTTTTTGACCATATGTGCTTTAAGAAATGTAAATATAAAACGATAGTCTTTCAAATAGTTATGTAATTCTTTTGAAAAAATTTTTATGTATCTAAAAGCGCCACACCCCGGCTTCTGGGAACACTTGTTCAAAACAATAACACGATTTTACAATGAAGTGACCACGGCCCAGAACTTCGTGACATTTAGCCTCGGCTAAGTGCATAACCCTGTGGGTAGGCCCAGTTCTCTGAAGTGTTACGTGGGCGAGGCGGTCTGGGGATAGCCTGTCCACACGAAAAAGCGCTCTCTTTCTGTCGTTCTAATATTCAAACAATGACGGAAATCCCTGCGCACTGAGTCATACGAGAGTGGGTGGGTAGACAGGGGATTCCAGCGACAGACCTTCCAGCGCTTCTGATCGATTGCAGCAGATTACAAAAAGGGAACCTGTAGCGCGCATGCGCGCCTTGCTCGAGGAGAAAGACAGAGGGAGAGAGAGAGACGCCACAGCCCCCAACGAATGCTCACTTTTCTACGGATAGTTCAATTTAATTTAAAGGAGAACCGAAATTAAATATTTCTGTCAGAGGGGGAGAAGAACAGGAAGTGTTAAAGGGTTTCCCCAAAACGCTAATTTGTTTACGGACTCGTCATTTTGCTTTATAGGCATTGGAGACAAAACACCACAGATTAATGGGGTATTTACAAGAAACCAAAAGCGCAATTAATCGATGTATTCCCCGACAGCTCAACGCTAGTGAGTTACATCGAATAGGCCTACTTTTTCGATGTGTTCGACAAGAATATTAAATATATTTGATATTCGTGATAAACAGACAGACATTAGCCTACCTATGTTACTTTAACCCTTTAATGTGCAAGATCACAAATCTCTAATGTTGATGTAACAATCACCATTGGTAATTGAAAGCAGTGGAGTACTTGACCACTGACCTAGTCTTATATTGGTTGTCCTCAAATAAAATATCGTCTATGTATATTCCATACAGTGAACAATTATTAAGTTTGATTACACCGTCAACAGAAACGAGCGAAATGTGGGACAGGCTACTGCGCCGGAATGAGATGCACAAGCTTCTGTACCAAAGCCAATTGCGAAACTTGAGAACTTCAGGTCACTTATGACATAGCCTACTTCCAAGTCGCTCAACATTATACACTAAACACATTGTGTTATGTGCTTTTAAAACAGTTAATAGTCCATATACAAGATAATAATAATAGTACTCACATTTCGGCCAGTGCATGTCAAAATCCCGTTTGCGCTGTTGGTCTGTCGGACGGCTGTTCTTGTTAGTTATTTACAATATCTTTAAATTCTTGGATTTTTTCTTGCCCCTGTCCTTACAACAAGCTATTGAATTCACAGCGGGCTCCTGTCCTCGCCGTGCGCTCCCAAATTTAAATGACCTCACCGCGATGTTTCTGTCACGTTCTGCTACGCTGTCTCATATTCGCTTACTATGTACACAGACAACACGTTGGTTTAGGAGACGCCCATTCAACACGCCCACATTGCTCTAGCTTTCGGACACGCGCTTTACTCGCTCCTGTCAATAACCGCGCAGCACCGCGAACTATGTTTGCTTGCTTAAATCACCCGTTCATTGGAACATTTTTACACAATGGATAAAGAAGAAAGGGGATTCATTTGAACCGTGTAGTGCACTAGGAACGACGGATGCATTTAATCTTGGGCTATGAGTCAACACCTGGCCGTAGAACAAGATTGTTTACGGAGTGTGGACGGAGTGTAGCACAGTGGGTAAGGAACTGGGCTTGTAACCGAAAAGGTCGCAGGTTCGAGTTCCGGGTAGGACACTGCCGTTGTACCCTTGAGCAAGGTACTTAACCGAAATTGCTTCAGTATATATCCAGCTGTATAAATGGATACAATGTGAAATGCTATGTAAAAGTTGTGTAAGTCGCTCTGGATAAGAGCGTCTGCTAAATGCCTGTAATGTAAATGTAATGTTTACAGGGCGAGAGGAGACAAAGTAAAACACAGGAGTAACGATTTATGCAAGATCGTGTTTTGCATTGATATCACCATTAGACGTGTCGTTCTGCGTATAACGGCTCTTCGGATATCAGGCTCAACATTCACATTTTCGTTATTTCCAGTTCAGGTGTGTGGTCCCATTTGTAAAACACCATATATACGCTGTATATTTCGAAGATTTCCATCTCAAAACCATACCCGATATCCACAGAATGCGCTATATTTTTTTGGGTCAGGTTCCTATTTAAGATTCGGAACATAAGGTCCGTAGGAGGAACGCTAATATGCGTATAAGATAGTTTCTACTGGATGACAAAGGGATCCTCTAAGCGAACTGAACACAAGCAGCAACAGTCAGGATTGCAAACATAAACTGTGGATACAGTATGATTTTCTTAATTGAAGAAATTGATCGTCCTACTTTTATTTTTTTACGGTAGCTAGAAACCAACATTGCGGAAAATGCTCCCCTTTCAATTGCTGTAACGTTATGGCTATCGGTAATGTATTGCATTGCCTGCCTCACCATTAGTCAGATTTCTCTTATAAGTTCATGTTAAGAAAACAAAATATTTTGAGTAGAACGACGTTGTGTTCACTGCCAGGCAACAGAGGGCCCACACAATTTAGCCCCTTGTCGCAATATGTATTCCTAAATACATTTCGAAAAGGAAACTTCCAGTGCCTTCGCAGTACTTTCAAGATTTTCCTTCCGCAGCCGACAGCGGTGCGTCGTAGCAAGAGGCAGCTTTTCTTTCACATGGGTTGTTACGTTTGCGCGTAGCAGCCAATTAGGAGAGCGCAAATCGACATGCAGTTACCCTTTCTCTCCTTAGTAAGGTGGTACAGCTATCTGTCTTGCTCTTGAGAGAAGCACATGATAATGGAATAACATCGTTAAATCCTAATTCATTACAACTGCACACATTATTTTACTTAAGATACAGGAAATAGGGCTACAACGGTATTTCTGGTATTACATAGGAAGAGGTAAGTAAGAGCAAACGTGGTCATCCTGTTTTTCATTCTTTAAAGCAAAACTTTCCTCCACATCAAAGTCTCCAGTTTAGTCATAAAAGTGCATCCTATGCTATTCTATACATGTTCAATGCAGGATCATGGTTTAAAGACATCTTGGTCATGATTTTTATAATTTATATAATCAGATCTATAGAAATACTATAATTATAACTCCATTACTGTCTACTTTGTACCAGAAGATACATCGATTTCTCCACATACAATGAAGATACAGTACAATGTTCAGTGTTAAATCAACTCTTACAGAGTTCATATATCCACTATGACCAGAGTGGACTCTAATTTTACTGTGTATTCAATGCGCTAAACAGGAGATTTAAAAATAAATTATTATTAATAATAATAATAATAATAATAATAATAATAATAATAATAATAATTATTATAATTATTATTAATAATAATTTATTTTTTTGCAAAATGCAATTACTAGGCAGTACCATTTGCTGCTTGCATAATTAGCTGCAGCCTGAGTAAATAAGATGTTAGTTTCAGGCAGAAAGCGAAGGCACACATATACCCTTGTCAGTCAGCCCACAATTTGCACTATGAGTTTTATGTACATAAATCCGGCCGCGGGTATTATTACACAGTCACCTCTCGAAGCAGCTCCACTGCAGTTTGTTTTTAAGTTACTGGAACATTCCCAGGAGCAGAACATGTACACAATGCTGAAAGCCAGGTCACAGACACCCTCCTGCCTTTCTGAACATGTACACAATGCTGAAAGCCAGGTCACAGACACCCTCCTGCCTGTCTGAATATGAACGAGCCAGGGTTCGACAACTGAATGGTAAATGGACTGCATTTATATAGCGCTTTACAACTGATGCCTCTCATTCACCCATTCACACACACACTCACTCACACACACACACACACACACACACACACCAGCGGTGAGAGGCTGCCATGCAATGTACCAATCAGCTCGTTGGGAGCAATTAGGGGTTAGGTGTCTTGCTCAGGGACACTTCGACACGCCCAGGGCGGGGGATCGAACCGGCAACCCTCTGACTGCCAGACAAACGCTCTTACCCCTGAGCTATGTCGCCATTCTGAGCTAATGGACCACATGCTCGCTTTCATGAGCGACCGTAACCGTTTCCTATTAGGAGAGCTAAATGGTAAATGGACTGCATTTATATAGCGCTTTTATCCAAAGCGCTTTACAATTGATGCCTCTCATTCGCCAGAGCAGTTAGGGGTTAGGTGTCTTGCTCAAGGACACTTCGAGACGCCCAGGGCGAGGTTTGAACCGGCAACCCTCCGACTGCCAGACAATCGGTCTTACCTCCTGAGCTATGTCGCCCCATAGCATTCAACAGCACCCGTTAGCAGGTTAATCCCCGGCCAATTCTGTCATCGTCGATTTCCGCCAGCTGGCCAAAGGCTGATACATTTTTCTTAGCAGGAAGAAGATGCTTCACAGCCTTTAAGAACACCATTCTTAGTGGACCTGGTAGCCTCGGTGTCGGCAAGCTCTATCTTGACTGCCACTGTGGCCCAACAACGAAGCTGTAAGACCAGTTTTTCTGAAGTGGACCTGGTTTTGAGGCTACCACCCAGTGCCTGTTCAGCCTCAGGACATCCCCAAAATGATGAGGATCGCCCCGTTTGGGATGATAAAGCCATTTGGGCTCCAAAACACTGCAGCTTATGTACACTGCGCTGTCATTCCGGTTCATTTACCTGGATGACAGCCTTGTCACCTGCACGTCCGAGGCAGAGCTCCTGTCTCACCTCACATGGCTTCTCCTTGGCTGCCTCAGACAACATGGACTGGTCGTCATCCCAGCGAAAATGCCGATTTCACACTGCCTTCCATTGAATGAATTAATTTATTTGACAATTTAAAAGTGATTATTCACGGGACTGCATAGCAGGCGGTAATCCTAAAACAAATTGTCGAGAATAGAAACAGAAGAAAGCCAACAGGCTTATTTCCATTGTGGTTCTGATAACATTTAAACACAGACATAACAAAAATTTCAACACAATACAGTTAAGGCAAATTCCCTAATTGCTGTTTCTACCCTCTTCCCCACGCTGCCGGCGGGGCTCTTGCCCCAACCCTCGAGAGTACTTCGAGAGTCGTCTGGTCTCCCCCACCTCTGCAGTCCAGCCCCTCCTTCGTCATTGCCTCCACCCTGCCCACATCTGTCGCCACCCGCTGTTCCCCATCACCGCCACCCGGCCCCACCCATCATCTGAGCCACACCACATATCTTATAAAACTGGCTGACATGCTGGTCACCAGTCGGCACCCTCAGCCGACCAGAGGAGGATGGGTTTCCCCCTTGTTCCTTCCAAGGTTTCTTCCCATCTGCCACAGGGAGTTTTTCCTTGCCACTGTTGCCTTAGGCTTGCTCCTGTGGGGGTTTAGGCCAGGGTTGTCTGTAAAGCGTATTGTGACAACTGCTGTAAAATACGCTATACAAATAAAATTTGATTGATTGAATTTGATTAAGACGATACAGATGGATATGACAGGGCACCGCATTCGTCACAGAACAGACAGCATACTGGCAGATTGGCAGATTATATTTTTTAAAAACTGGGTTACTCAGTATTTAACATCCATCTTTTTAAGGATAATTTAAAAATCGTTCTCTTATACACATTATTTCAATACAGAGGGGAGTCTATTCCACTGGATCACAGCCTTGTGCAAAAAGATACTCTTCCCCATTAAGCTGTTGAATGTGCAGGGGACAAAATCAGTGAGACTACCTCTGGTTGCATAATTATGGCTGTCTCTTTGGCAAGTAAAATAATTTACCAAATAACTTTGAACAGAGTTTATTACAGTTTTGTATGTAAGCCTGATAGTAACAGTAGTTTTTCGACCAAGAAATGTAGTCTGATTTATTTTAGACACAGTTTTGTGAAACATTGACTACCTTAGACATCACATCACAAAAGATGGGGCAGTTCCACTGTCGTCAAAGGTAGAGACAGTCACAAATGTTTTGTGTGTGCAATGTAAACATTGTGGGCCCCCTTCCCCCCTCCTGTGGGTTCACCCACCTTCTCAATATGGCTGACAGGACCACCCATTGGCCAGAGGCCATTTTGTTTGGCATTGACAATGACTGCTGATGTTACCCACACGCTCATGAGCACATGGATTACCCAGTTTGGTTCTCCCTCCGATCTCTCCTCCACTCCTGGGCCTCAGAACTCCTTACTTCAAAGCTCAGGAATGCTGTTGCCCACAACCTCAGCATCAAACGCCAGGACACTGCCGCCTATCACCCACAAGCCAGTGGGCTGTGTGAAGGCTTCCATTGGTTCATGTAGGCCACCCTCAGGGCCAGTCCCCGAGAGACAACTGGGTCAACAGAGTCCCTTGGGTGTCAACAGAGTCCCTTGGGCGACAACAAAGTCCCTTGCGTGATGTTGGCCATCAGAACTGTCTCTGAGCAAGACCTCTCATCTTCTTCAGTTCAGCTGCTTTACAGCGGACTCCCTGCGATTTTGTCCCTGATTCCACAGCCCCTTGGTCCGCATCGGAACAGCAGAGCACTCTCCGGGACTGTGCCAGAGCTTTCATGCCCGTCCCTACCTCGCATCGCAGCACGGTTTGGTTTGCCCCGTGCCCAAAATATGTCTTCTTTCACCATGATGGCGATCGTGGCCCATTCTAGCCTCTGTACGATGGGACTTTCCACATTCTGAAGACCGGGACCGAGACTTCTGTCCGCGGTAAGGTGTTGCGATGTTTCTCTCCTTGCTGTTCATACAGTGTCCTGTTGGCGTACTTGGAGAGAGAGTGCCATTGTTTTTTTTTGTGTATCCTGTGTGGTGTAATTAGGGGTCCTATGAAGTAGGAACCCTATTATTTTTGTTGGTATTATTATTAGGGGTCCTACGAAGTAGGAACCTTATTGTTTTTGTTGGTACTATTATTATTATTATTATTATTATTATTATTATTATTATTATTATTTTCCTGGACTTGGTCAAATAACTCAAAAAGTCCTTGACCAAAAATGGTATAAATTAGCAGGTCAAAACTAGAGACCACGAGTAACTATGCCAGAAAGAATGACCATGATTCGTCCATAGGTGGTGCTACAGGGGCGACATAGCTCAGGAGGTAAGGAGGTAAGACCGATTGTCTGGCAGTCGGAGGGTTGCCGGTTCAAACCCCGCCCTGGGCTTGTCGAAGTGTCCTTGAGCAAGACACTTAACCCCTAACCCCTAACTGCTCTGGCGAATGAGAGGCATCAATTGTAAAGCGCTTTGGATAAAAGCGCTATATAAATGCAGTCCATTTACCATTTACCATTTACATAACTGATTCAAACTGCAAATTTCTAAATGCTGGCATTTCCACCCCATTTGATGAAAATTTATGAAACCAGGTGTACTTGTGTCATTCCTCATGAGGAACAAATATGCCTCAAGAACCCATAAAGTCCGCCATGATGGATTTTTCTGCAAATTGAAAATTTGGTAAAACCTATAAAAAGTTTTTTCTAATAAACCGTAAGTCAAATTGGTCCAAAATTGCCCATGTACGTGTATGGTGCATGTCTCCCTATAGGGTGTTAACAGCTAAGAGGTCCATTCCAAGATGGCGGAGAAACTGGTATTTAAAAAAAACAAAATTTGGTCACAAATTTCAAGTGCTTATAACTTTTTACAACAATAATCTAGGGACTTGAAACAGACTGGGCATGAAGAGAGCACTACCATGTTGTACCATGTCGGTGCAGTTGCGGGTATCTAAAAAAAACAAGGGAATTACAGGCACTTGAAATTTTGGCGGGAAGCTAATGCTAATATAATGCAAATTTCAAGTGCTCATAAATTTTTACAACAATAACCTAGGGACTTGAAACGGCCTGGGCTTGAAGAGGGCACTACCATGTTGTACTATGTTGGCACAGTTGCAGATATCTCAACAAACAATGAAATTACAGGCATTTGAAATTTTGGCGGGAAGCTAATGCTATTGCTAATATAACGTAAATTTCAAGTGCTTATAACTTTTTACAACAATTATCGAGGGACTTGAAACGGCCCGCGCATGAAGAGGGCACTACCATGTTGTACCATGTCGGCGAAGTTGCAGATATCTCAAAGAACAAGGAAATTACAGGCATTTGAATGTTTGGTGGGAAGCTAATGCTAATGCTAATCTAAAGCTTTAAAACTCATCTTCTCATGAATGCTTTACCTGATTCCGTCACCATCGCACATGTATACTCTTGGGTGTTCTCGCCATCAAGGGTGATAAGGACAAGTCGTTTCATTAAAAATTGCGTGATTTGTGGCGTGACAAAGTTAGCACTTCATGCTAATGCACGTTCATATTTCAAAGTAATGTTTCTCATGAACTGGAAGTTGAATCGTCTCACGCACAGGTATGTAGATTGTCCAAAATCCTGAAATCTATGCTGCATTTCTCCTTTGCCTAGTATTTACCCGGCTTGGACATGTTCGTAGGGCCCCGCATTGCTGCTTGCAGCTATATTTAAGTTTGTTTTTTGTTGTGGAATAAATTGAGGTTTTTCTTGCTCTCTGTGGTCTCATATCTCTCCACTTCCACAAAGCAGTTAATTTTAAAATCACCTTCACATGCCATTGTGGAATCTGCTAGGACAGTAAAGGAATAGTAATCTGTTTATATAATCAGACTGATAGAAATACAGTATACTTATAACTCCATTACTGTCTACAATTTTTTTTATCAGTGAGCTTTGTTAAAGTAAACCATTACTGTGCAAAAGCATGTCATCTCTCCATTACAGTTCATCAAGAAACTTTTTATAGATATATGACTGTCACATGAAACACATTAATGAGGTCCAGTCCCTGCTGTCCCATACTTTTTTCAGCAGCTGTGATCGTTCACTATCGGACTAACTGCTGTTTATCTCTGTGATGATAGCCTGCCACCTAGTGGCAATACAGAATGATAGCACTTAGAACAAGCATTAGTACCTAATTGTTAAGAATGTGCTAATTAATCAATCTATTACTTGCACCCATTTCTATTAACCCCAGTAAACTTATATCTTATAAAAAATACGTTTTCAACGTACAAAAATGCCAAGTTACTCACACATACAAGACATACACCGTCTATAACTCATTCATTCAGACTGCCAAAATCCAGGCCTGCCATTAAAAGTATTGATATCAAAATGACGTCAAATTACGGTACTACAAACAATATAGGCTATCTTGCCTCGCCAAAATTAAATAAAATGTATTCCAAAGCAATGCTACCCAATATTTCCTCCATTCTTTGAAATCTGTCTGTTGAAATGGGGTCAGAATGTACAGAACTTAATGTTTTTAAGGGCTGAGTGTCTGTGGCTGTTGTGGTTATTTCTGTGGGGAACCCTGAAAAGTGCCAAACTCTCGGTGCTGTATAGGTATGGGGCATGCCCCCGCCAAGGCGTAACTTGGCGGGATGGCATACCTGCCATCCCAACATGCCCCCGCCAAGACGTAACTTGGCGGGATGGCATACCTGCCATCCCAATTAATTATTTATTCTGAAACTTGGTAGCCAATGTAGGAACTGGGAGTGATGTGTGGTCTCTTTCTGGTTCATATAATATTTAATATTTTTTATTAATAAATTGAAATTGAGCTGTAACAATTCTAAAAGCTTGGAGAAAATGTTAATGCTTAATTTTCCTAGCAGTGAAAGAGAGGTGGCTTTTGATCTGCAACTCTCCAGCTGTCTCCACATAGCGACACAACTTGGCAGTTAGATTCCAAATTTGGCTGCAACATTAAAGTATGATGACAGTGTATTGTGAAGTGTGATTCATCCTTCCAGAGAACTGGTTTCCAGTGTCCAACGGCGGTGCGCTTTGTACCACTCCAGCTGAGACTTGGCACTTGTGCATGGTGATCTTAGGCTTGTGTACGGCTACACAACCATAGAAATCCATCTCATGAAGCTCTTAACGAGCAGTTCTTGTGCTGACCTTGTTTACAGAGCTCGTTTTGGAAGTGTGTAGTGAGGGTTGCGACTGAGGACAGATGATCTTTACGTGCTGCATGGCTCAGCGCTCGGCAGTCCCGTTCTGTGAGCTTATGTGGCCTACCGCTTCACAGCTGAGCTGCTGTTGCTCCTATACATTTCCACTGCACACTAACAGCACTTATTGTTGCCTGGGGCGGCTCTAGCAGGGCAGAAATTTGACAAACTGACCTGGAAAGGTGACATCCTATGAAGTCACCGAGCTCTTCAGCACAGCCCATTCTACTGCCAATGTTTGTCAGTGGAGATTGCAAGGCTGTACGCTTGATTTTGTGCAGGTGTTAGCAATAGACGTGGCTGAACTAGCTGAAGCCACTAATTAGAAGAGGTGACCACATACTTATGGAAATGTAGTGTACCTTTCATATACCATTTCTATAAAATAAACCTGAATAACCATCTGCAATGCAGATTTGTTGTAAACATGATTATTACATGAAAACATGGCATGAGTACACTTCTAAGACTTTTCCACCATTGTTCCTTTTAAAAAGTGATTTTAGCCTTCAAGTGACACCCAGTATACACACACACACACACACACACATATATATATATATATATATAAATATATATATAAATATAAACAGAATGCATGTATAACATTACATTACATTTATTTGGCAGACGCTTTTATCCAAAGCGACGTACAAAAAGTGCATTGTTAAACAGTGCAACTGCTAAACACAGGTTCAGTAAGGTACAATACTTATTTTGTACAGCTATTTCTAGCCAAGAACACAGTTTAGTTCACACAGTGAACACTATTCACACCTAACCTCTGCAAAGCCAACTAGGCAGAAGAATAAGCTACAGTATTAGGACAAATACAAATTACCAAAAAAACATACAAACATCCAATCGGTTAGTACTTGGTTACGCTCTGGGGAAACTAAGTTGATGCTTGCAGAGGTGTAGATTGGTCAGTAGGGGGCACTCTTCCCTCTGGAGTAAATATGAAACCCCCATGTCCCAGCGCTGCGATGGAGGCACTGTGGCGTTGAAGGCACCCTCCTTCAGACGAAATGTTAAACTAAGGTCTGGACTCACGCTGGTCATTAAAGACCTCGTGGTGGTCCTGGAGTGTTCCGGGAAAATTTCCACAGATGTTGGACTATCAAATCAACCCCTTCCTCTGATCTGCAACACAATCGCCTTCCCTACCCACACTGATTACTCCGGCCATCACTGTCTTCAGGTGATTTATCACTGGTTAAATGAAGATCCGACAAACAAACAAACAAACAAACAATAAATAAATAAATAAACGAATAAATAGCAGGTGCAGATAGGTACCTTATCAGGCTTTTAGAACCTTGAGTATGCACTCACCAGTAGACCACTTAACTGGCTTCAGCAATGCTAAAACTTTCTGAACTGAATTATTTTATTTTTTATTTTAAGCATGATGCGCTGTAGCGAGTGGCCCGGATCTTCCCATCGGATCCGGCCCACGCCCATGGACTGCCACTCATTTCCATATTCAGGCTGAGTGAAAGTGGGTTATGTGGGCCGGCACTGGGCCCGTTCAGGCTAGCTTTATGGGTGCGTGGTGCACCCATAAACCATAAGTCTCATTACCAAATTCAGTGCGAACAAATTGTCAGTTGGTGTTGCAGAGGGATGTTGCTGACAGATGGAAAGCATTTCTGAGTGAAATGTCTTGCCTGTAAAAAGCGGGGGAAATAAAGTGAGTCAGAGGCAAATTGCGTGTTATTGACAGCTGTTCAACTGATTCTGTTTCAGATTTTTCGCATTTATTCTGTTTATGGACATAATAGCTACTTCTTTGTGGTTTGTACCAAGAGGAACAGTGCAGTTGTTATCCCACATTCACCCTGCTCACCCTTCATTGAGCCTGCTTTTTGGTTTTGCTTCGCCTCACAGCCCAAGGAAGTTAAAAAGAGCGCATAACAACAACGTGAAGTTGAATGTCGTTGGTTAAAAAATAGGCTATAGCCATCGGGTCTCAGTTCTGTTTTTTTTTTCTCCTGGTTTTTCTGTGCTGCAGTAATCTAAAATCAATTAGAATCGTTCTAGAGAATAACTGGCTGGCTTCAAGATTTGAGTCCGGGTAACGGTTCAAAGTAGGTGTATGTGTGTAGGTGGAAGAACGTCACAGAGTTATAAGAGAGCTGTAGCTACAGAACGGGAAAACTGAGTCAGTGCCGCAATTTCTTTCGTACCGTTACTTGGCAGAAGTAAACTCGTAAGGTAATTTTCGCTACTTCATTTTAGGTTCATTTTCACCTGTCAGTTTTATTGGTACACTGCTCATGTAATAGACTATATTTCAATCTGAAAATGAATTACATCAGCGTAATATCGCATTGACAATTTGTCATTTGCCTACGGCATTGACCAGGCATCTCAACTGATTTCATATTCACTTTGTTATATCTCAAATAATCTTATTTGATTATAATATTAGTTTTATAATTTGTGGATTTGTCTATTTCTTGGCTGTGTAATCCAGCCTGCATGCCCTGCATCCATTTAGATTAAAATTTAAAAAAATATTTAGAGAAATATGATTTTGTTCCTCTGTAGACCAATATAACGACTGAATAGTGTGTGATAACCAGCGATTTAACTTTCTTGGTTGGTATTGACTATCTGTCATTCTTGTTTGACCTTTTTCTGTACTGCCACAGGAAACATAAAATTAGTTATAATTTCCGTTGACGCGATTGTAAATATGTTACATAAAATATATCTGAACAGATGAAGTTCAAGTTGAATGCTTTTTTTTCCTGGGACCTGGAGTGACGTTATAGCGGTATCGTTTTAAAATCGAATCTATATGCGAATTAATTTGATTGATTTTGTAAAATGATCTGCATAAGTACATATTTTGCACAATATATAAGTAGCACGCACGTATTTGTTCCAAAATTACTTTGGAACGAATAACTTTTGGGACCGCAAGTCCAGATTATTTACTGAACTGCTAATGATTTTTCAGAATTATTCTATAGCAGTTTGATCTGAAACCATTGTGACTTGCTGGATTTAGTTATGGAATTAGGATTGATACACACCGCTCTTAGAAGAGGAAAATATGAATTAACTTTACATTTAGTTTGATAGTGTAACACAAGATGGATATTTTCTTCTGGAGACAAAAACAACATCAAATGTAATAGTAGCCTACAAATAGTGCGATGTTTTCAGCCATCTGTTTGCTGTCATTAGTTCTGTGAATATTATTTTTCTCAAACACTTACACACCTACAGCAACGGAAATATTACCAGACAGATGGCATGGTGACCTTTTGTTTGAGGTGCTTTTTTGCCGAGTAAAAAAAAAAGAAAGAAAAAAAAGGCTCCCCAAATCTTCTAAATCTAAATCTAAAGTCCGATGTAGACTTTCACAGAAAAGCCAGAGCTGAAGAGTGCTTTTTTATTTATTTATTTATTTTTTTTGCATTTTACGGTCGTTCAACTAAAAGCTGGGGGGTGGTAAGACCATGTTCAGGCTACCCTTTGTTCTTTTTTTGTTCATTTATGTCACGATAATTTCCAAAAGCAGCTATTTCCTGTTACAGACAATGACACTATTTGTTATGCAGTGTAAGTTATTTTATATAGAAAGGAACCACTGTTTTTTTCATTCTGACAGATTGTGAAAACAGTTTCCACCATGCAATAATAATGTTACATAAGTATGAACAGTGGTATAGCACATTTTTAAAATTTCTGTTTCCTTTTGTTTGTTTTATGTTTGGCAGATTTCAATCAAGGATCTACACAGAAAATGGATGCCAGCACACTGTTGACATTTCTGTTCCTTTGTTTCTGTAGTAAGTCTGGTAACACCTACTTCCTACATTCACTCTTCTTACTCCATAGGAGAACCTCTGGGTCCTGTGTGTGGAAGGCACAAATTGATACATTTTGCTTATCTCTTCCAAACAGTTGTGCATGTGGTACCAAACATTAAATTGATGGAAGAGCATATATTTAAATATATTGATTTCCATGACCTGTTAATACCACAGTCTCAGAAATGTATTGACGTATAGTATTATGCTCTTAGGCTAAGCCATACAATGAATTACCATAGAGCTAAATGCAGGTGGGCCAGTAAATTTGAGCAGGTGGACCAGTAATTTATCCCATAAAATTAAGCTTTTGTCCTCGAATGTAATATGTGTACTACCACATTGTTAGACACCACTGAAGGGTAGGGGGCCTGTACGTAGTACAATGTTCAGTGTTAGATGAAGGCTGATATTTGAGAATTGTTTTAACACCTGATTCCTATAGTACCGTACTCATTTTGTCAGAGTGGAATGAACACAGGGCATTTTACTGTGTAGCCTGCTACAGAGTACCTCGAAACATGCACGCTTAGTGCACAGAAGATTACCTCTATATGAAGCTTTTTTCAAGTAAAACAATGGCACTTTTCTGTTTACAGATGTGTCACAAATCATAAAAAAAAATTAACGGTATCAGTCACGGAAGGTGATGCATAAATCTGTTGGCACGTTACATAAAACATATGCCATTTCGATGGGATTTAACATGAGAGAGTGATAAGAAAGCAAAATGTCAAATTGTCGAAAACAGAAAAGAAGGCAGTTGGGTGGGTTGAAGGTGTGAAAGCACAGGGCTAGGGGGAGAAGGAAGACATTGTTGTGTATAGGCGTTGTTTCAGAGGAAGTCTCCTTGTGTGTGTGCGAACATGTGGGGGGGGGGGGGGGTGGGAGGGGGGAGCTTGGGGGGTTTGTGGTGGGGTTGATTCTTCAGTGGTCCCACAAAGGAAAGACATGCTCACCGGAAACCAGCACAAAACTGCAACAACGAAATTGGCACTTGGGCCTCTGTGCAAACAGAGAACAAACTCGATTTGGATTGCGTCTTGCCACTGCTTAGAACCAACCTGGAATGCAACAGTAAAAAGTCATAGCCTGTCTGGTCTTTAGACTTCTATATCATATATGTTTGTATTTATATGCCTTGTGTGTCTGACTTGTCTAAACTGTGTTATTTGGAAGACTAGGAAGAGCAACATTCTTGGAGCTGGTTCCACTGATCCTGGAAGTATGCTTAGGAAAATGTTGGTAGCACAGCTATGAATAGAATTTGCACATAGGATTTTAATTAATTAATGATATACCGGGGTTCTGTGCATGGTTTGTGTGTGTATGTGTATGTGTTGGCATGGGGTCGGGGTGGGGGGGGGGATGTCAGGTTGGTGATGACGGGCAGTTGAGTTTTAATTTTTAATGATTATTTTTATTTGTAATGTTCATGCAATGCTTATGATTTAATGCTTGTTGTGTAAAATGGCTGTGATGTATTGACTGGGTCTCTCTCTCTCTTTCTCTCTCTTTTCCTATCTCTCTCAACACTCTCCTTGGCAGAAATGGTTTTAGCCACAGAAAACCATGGTATGTGTTCTATATATTCATCTTCTTCTTCTAATAATAATAATAATAATAATAATAATAACAATCACTTTCATGTCTATGTTATGATAAACATTTCACTTGAAAGAGAGTGCTTTTGCTGATGTACTGTATTCATTAATTTTCCGCCTTTCATCATTGTCTCCATTCCCCCATCTCTACCTTCATTTGTTCACCTCCCCCGCCCCCCGCCCCACCCCCCCCCTTCAGGGTCTGATTACTGCTACAAAATCGAACCGGCCACCATGACCGGCATCATCATTGGAGACGTTGCCCTGACTGTGCTGGTAGTCATTGTAGTGTACCACTGTGCCAGCCAACGGAGGAAACGAAGAGAGGAGGGTGGGTTACATTTGTGCTCAAGATGTACCGTGCAGGCGGTACATGCATGCTGGGATAGGCTCCAGCACCCCCCGCGACCCTGCTCAGGATAAACGGGTATAGATAATGGATGGACCCTGCTCAGGATAAACGGGTATAGATAATGGATGGACCCTGCTCAGGATAAACGGGTATAGATAATGGATGGACCCTGCTCAGGATAAACGGGTATAGATAATGGATGGACCCTGCTCAGGATAAACGGGTATAGATAATGGATGGACCCTGCTCAAGATAAGCGGGTATAGAGAATGGATGGACCCTGCTCAGGATAAACGGGTATAGATAATGGATGGACCCTGCTCAAGATAAGCGGGTATAGAGAATGGATGGACCCTGCTCAGGATAAACGGGTATAGATAATGGATGGACCCTGCTCAAGATAAGCGGGTATAGATAATGGATGGACCCTGCTCAAGATAAGTGGGTATAGATAATGGATGGATGTACCGGAAAGAGTTGGCCGTGGCGGACGCGCGGATATAAACGCTGTTAGAGTTGAATTAACACTGGACCTTTTTTTTTTTTTTTTTTTACTGTGATGGCGTCACGACGGTCTGGAGTCAAAATGTACAATGCAAGAGAGACGTAAGAAGTGCTGCCTTCCCCTGATTTGTTTGCCGACCTGGTGAACAACCTTCCCAGAAAATCGAGTGTGCCAGTGCAAATCAGCTATGCTAAGGAAGAACAAAAACACTAATCCCAAATTCAAAGAAATTACATCCATGACAACTCCTGAGAACAAAAACACAAAACCATAGAAATACACTGTGCGTGTGTGT
Organism: Anguilla rostrata; assembly: GCF_018555375.3. Taxonomy (NCBI): domain Eukaryota; kingdom Metazoa; phylum Chordata; class Actinopteri; order Anguilliformes; family Anguillidae; genus Anguilla; species Anguilla rostrata. Next base: position 82,724,545 of record NC_057933.1, on the reverse strand, counting down.
GTGTGTGTGTGGGGGGGGGGGGTTTGTAGGATTTGAAGATTGAGACACTAGTCTGTCGCCACTGGTTATTTAGTCAACATTTGTCCTGTAACTTTAATTTACAAATGAACGTAACTGTTGCCTGTCTCTGATGATGCCCACAATTGCGAAACTGAGTTTGAAAAGAAAGTAACTCCGTTGAGATCTCCATTGATTTTAAGTTGTGCACCCAAACAACGCTGTTGTCTTAGCAGTTTTAGGAGTAAAAAACAACAAGAAAAAAAAAACACCATCTCTGGCACCTCAAAAAACAGAGAGTCTGCTTCACTGATATTGACTGTAATATTCATTCGGTGGCTTTCTTTGTAGTCAGAGCTGAAGAGAGCTGTTACCACTTCTGAAGCGATACCGACCGAATGTACCGTGATTGGTCCAGTTGTCAGTGGTGCCTTTGTTAGCGGAGTGAGTTCAGTGGCAGTGCAGCCTGCTCTTAGTTCCTTATGAGGAACTTTCATTTCTTTAGGGGGTTTTCTGGCATTAATTATAGGAAATACCTTGAATGGTACCGCATGTGTTCAACTTAATGTTGTTCCCTTGAAAACGAATCTGAAAACGTATGCTGCACAAGCCATTAAAAAAATGTAATTATTTATATTTTTAAAATGATCACAAGTAAATTAATTGTGCGGTTTTGACTTCAAGTGCATCAAGCTACATTTGTAGGGAATATTTTATAAAAATTTCATTTGCAAGGCATGGTGGGAAATGTGGTTTTGTGTGGGTTTGTTTATGAGGCCTTATGAGGATCTTTATGACTAAACCTATAAAGAATAACCATTGCTGCAGTGCCGCCTGTGACGTGTATCTGTATTGACCAATTACTGTTTGGCCTGTATTGTCCCTTTATTGCTCTCTCTTTTAAGAATACAGTGCTGATGCAATTATGATATGGTGATTCGGATTGTTATCTTTTGTGACCACTGCAATGACCAGGCACCAGTTCTTTGGTATGCTCATGTTTTTAATGGGTTATTTTCAGGCCTGTGTAAAAGCATGTTTTCCTCCTTCGCCGCTCACAAAGTCATGAGTGAACGTCCTAATTGATGTCTTTCTTTCTTCCTTCAGCTGAAAAAGTCTACATGAATGTTAGGGCCAATTGCAAGGCCTGAAAAACCATGATGTCTCTCACCTTGTGCACGCTCAACGCATATTTAACTGAAGAAACAGAATGAAAGAGCACCAGCACAACATTACGCCTTCAGAGATGAAAAGATAGGCCTCTTTGCTGAACGAAGTTTCCAGGTATTGGTGTGGAGTAGTGGTAAGGCTACTGGACGTGGTTACTGCAAAGCTTGAGACGAGATGTAATCAGAACCTGGTTGAAACTTTCCTGTGACACAAATAAAAACAAATGCTTCAACTAGCTTTGCAAACCTATCACTTGTGTCAGACTGTAAACTGTGTACATTGCTTGGGTCAGACTGTAAACTGTGTACATTGCTTGGGTCAGAATGTAAATTTACAGGTTGTTTCATTGACTGCTGTCATTGTAAATTGTATAAATTCACTGAATTCAAAGACTGTCTTTGGTTGCTTTGGTTGAATATTCTTATTGTGGAAATTTATCTGATGAAAATTATGAAATAAAATTTTATATTCTTACCAAAGTCTTCACCCACTTTAATAGACCACATCTACAATATACTGAACAAGAAGGGTAGTTCGAGCCACTGCTTACAGTATCTTAATGTGTGTGCACGCACGTGCACGTGTGTGTGTGTGTGTGTGTGTCTGTGTGAACTTGGCTTTGTGCTGGAAGATGTTTTCCAGTGGGAGCTTGGTGTCCTTGAAATTGAACACAGACCTGACTTGGATTTGCCTTGAGGGAAAATAGGCATTGGATCACTTTTCAATATCTTGAACTGTGACCCAATATTATTCCAGAAAGATGCATCACTGGCTGTGCTGTCTAATCAGTCTGAAGTAGACTGAGAGGCATCTGGCTGCAGGAGGGCAGGGCTTGATGTCAAGGGCAACTTGTAGACATCCTACACCCACGTCCAGTGGTTCAAAAGCTGGAATTGTTCTTAACCAATTGCGGGCATTGATTGGTGGGCTTGGACGTCAATCCTCACCCACTGACATCCAACTCTGGCCCTCCCAGATCCTGGAGTCAGATACACTTAGGTAAACCGGCTCCAACATGTAATGTAAACTTAAGAACTTGCTGTCATCCATCTATCAGATATTAGTTACAGCAGGGCAGCTCGACCCTGTTCCTGGTGATCTAGCATCCTGTAGGTTTTCACTCCAACCCTTACAAAGCACACCTCATTCAACAGGAAGAGATTGCCTTGAACTGCTAATTACTAGAATCAGGTGCATCAAATTAGTTGAAATGGAAAGCTACAGGACAGTAGGTCTCCAGGAACAGGGTTGGGCAGCCTTGCGTTGCAGTATTGACCAACCTGTAGCTTACTGTATCAGGCGTTGGATCTGAAAATCAGTGTTACCTGGTTGTGAATCACATCTGAAATTTAACCAAGCTAGTTGTGATTTTGTGAAATCCTTAATATTCCATATTCATATGTTTTGTTGGACTCGTTCAGCCTTGATCTGAGATTTTTTAAATTAAAGATTTATTTTTAAAATAAAAAACCTTGATTTCAGAAACCCAAAGGATGTTTGAAAGTTTTCATGTTTTCATCGTCTCCATTGCTCAGTTTTATCCAAGACAGCTAAAGTTTGAAGCAGGGTTTGAATTACAGGGGGGATTGGGGGGGGGTCTGACCCCCCTAATTAAGATTGGACCCCCCCAAAAGAGGTAAAAACAACAAGTCGGGGGTGTCGAAACATTTATATATCCTTCTTACAAATATTACTATATATTTCCCGTCAGTGGTGTCACTAGGGTTGCACGCAATGGCATCTAAAGTAAAAGGGAAATGTATCATATCGGCGCATACAGTGACTCTAATGAAAGAAAAAGCAAAGGATTTCACCCTTTTGTAAGCAGAGGAACACTGCCACCTTGAGGTTAACAGACAAGTATTTTGGAAACATAATTAGGTTTATACAATAAATTACTGATGCTCTATTGAGACACAGTCCAGACAGGTTAAACAGCTCGTGTAGCTGTTTTGACTCAAAACGTTTTTTTTTTTTTTGGATTTGACTCGAAATGTTTTGACTCGAAACGCTGAAAAGCGGAGGCAGGGTTTCTGCCGGTGATGGCAGATGATTATCAGCTGAATTACTGCCGCTGTGAAGGTTAAAGAGTGACAGAGATAAAAAAAAGAAAAAAAGTCCAGACAAAAAGACAGTCAGAGTACACCCACCTGCCTGCCGTGCACTGATCTGCCTTTCATACTTTGACGGGGTGACAATATCTTGTGCTGTGAAACTAACAAAACGATATGAGAAAGTTGCACCTGAACCACATGGGAAAGAGCTATTTTAGGTTTCACATGCGACATGTTTAAACTCTCTCGTTGTGCTTTTATACGAGATATACAAGACATTTCATTCTGCGATCCTCGGTAAAGGTCACTACGGAAGTTCCCCCAACTGGGAATTGAGCCGGCAACCCCTTGAGCGCTATGTGACAATGGCAAGCCTGCCGACGTGGCTCAGCGTTCTGAAACACAGCCCAGCAGCCCGGCCGCTGCGCCGCGCGTTGCTCTTGTGATGGGGTTAAAGATGGTGACTGGATGGCAGGGATGGACATAAGAGAATCAGGAACCTGGGCAATGTGTGTGTATAGAGGAAGGAAGCTTGGGCCGTCTGTGTATGAGTGTGCAGGCTTTGGAATCCCCCTGGTGGGTTTGAGGCTAAAATGAGAACAAGCCGCTTTTGGCCAATCCAGCTCAAATTTTTTTTTTTTTTTTTGCGCTGTCTGCACCTTTTTTTCATCAACCCCATTGTTAAATCTATTTGAAAGCAGCACTTCCCAGCTCTGATACATCCCTTCAGCCTCTGCCTCAACTTACACTAGCACTATCTGTCTCTGCAGGGCTATCTCGAGTCTCGTAGCATTCTCATGGAACTCCGGTATCTTGTATCTTTACCTCCTGGCGCTTTCATGTAGCACTTGTATTCTCACTTCGACATCGTAATTCTTTTATCGTATCTCTTGTAATCATGCCTCACTTCTAGCTTAAGACTTAGCCACACCTTTACTGGCTTAGCCTTAAAGCTTAGCCAAAGCTTTACTCTGTGAACGAGACTTGATGTTCATGGCTATAGATAACTGTTACTTAATGACAAGATTGTAATTTATCTGACCTGTGTTTGTGGTTGTTCCAATGAACATTCAGTATGCACTTATTGTACGTAGCTTTGGATAAAAGTGTCCACCTAATAAAATGTAATGTAATGATGCATCTTGTATCCAGACTGGTTGTTCCTTTGCTGTTCCTGGGGAGTGTAAGTCTCAGGAAACTGGCTTGTCTAACAGAGGTTGCAGGTTCAGATCACCGGAGGGGCACTGCCATAGTAACTTCGTTATTTCTTCGATAAACAATATCTATCAGTATAAATGGACGTTGTGTTAAAACAATCTAGCTCTGTACCTCCATAATAATGTCTGAAAAACAAGTCAATATTAAATTCCATCACATTTTGAAAATTAACAACTGAAACAAGCCACTCAGTCTGTGGGAAGGTCAGGTTTTTACCACACCTACATTGCCCATATTTTACAATATTATTGCTTTTGTATCTTAAGTACAGTCAATTTTGATTATGCTTAAGACACAAAAGCAATAATATTTTTTTCCCATTGCAGCACTTAAAGGAGGGCTAATGAGGACCATGGCTGAAAGATCACGTTTTCAGCGTGAGCAGAACAAAAATATTTTTCTCCTTGATTGTTAGTCCTCCTCTGACATCTCACACAGAGTTTGTGAAGCATCCCTTTTTCATTTGAATACACTTCCTACCTTCTAATAATGAGTGGCGGGTGAGAAGGTATCAAGGCTTAGGTGAGGGATTATTCCTCAAGCAACACTACAGTCAGTCATGGCAAAAAAAACCCCAAGCAAAATAAACAAAACACATGCTATGAAAGACAGTCCATGTTCATTGATGACAGAGAGACAGACAGCAGTACTCAAGTCAACTACTATTCCCTGAGGTCACACTGGCTGATGTGGTAGGAAATGATGTGAATTGAAAGACTTAAAGCTATGGTTCTTTGCTTTTTATACACGCAGCCAAAAAGGGTGCACTCCTTAAACAAGACCAGGTTAAAACCTAGTATATGGCTGGGCTGAACCGGCTGATGTCACAGACATGCGCGGTGTAACTTTATCACTCAGTCAGTCAGTCACAGACATTCACGTTTGTAGGGCTGGCCCCACTGTTGCAGTCCAGCCAAAAAAATGTAATAAAAAAATAAATAAATAAAAATTCTACTTTCAAAAGTGGATACCACCACACACAAACATTTCAATACAGTTTGCCTTCAGTGGGCTGCTGGAATGTACCGGTCACATGGTACAAGCTCTATCACCCATGGCTTCTTCCACCGTGTGATCCCTGGTAGAATCCACCATGGCACTGTGCTGTGCGTGCCTTCAGACACACTTTATGTGTATTGCTTTTCTTTTGATGTTATTTTTAAAATCACATTTCAGGAAAATTGATGGACAAGTTAACGTGTTCGTGCAACTTATCAGGAATATTTTTGGCCAGTTCTCGCTGACAATCTCCACTGTGGACCACTTCTTTTCTTTAGTTACAAGATTGTGAGATTGTGAGAAAAAATAATGGTAATAATAATAATAATAATAATAAAAGAAAAGAAAGCGTGTTTGGTCAGAGCACTGGAAAAGAGCTTTCTGATGCTTTGGTAACCACGATAACATCTAATCACAGGTAAATCAGCAGTTATACTTCACAGTTATATTCAAACATACCAGTGAAAATTGTGTGGGTGCTATTGTATCAAGACCTTTAGAATCCCCTGATAAGAAACATGTCTTCATAGCATAACTGCTTCAGTAATGTACATTTATGAAACGCAGTCTAGCCCCAGCTAAAAAAAAAAAAGTAACTATTAATAGTTTTAAAATATATATTGTATTTTTTAACTTGGGGAAAATAGCTTAGATATTTATATCTATAGATAGAATATAGAATATTCATCTTTTTAATATTTATTGTAAAAACGAACACTCTCCCAAACAGTTGACCTAATTTATGGTGGACTTAAATGTGTGCATGTGGGACTGGTCTATCAGGTGGTTTCCTTGTCTTTATTTCTAGTTCTGGCCACAGTATACAGGCCAACCTACTCACATAAACGGAAAACCACTGGGGTGAAAAAACTGGGGTGAAATTTTGATTAGACCCCCCAATGTATCATTACCATTCACTGGGACTTTACTGAGAAGGTTGGAAAAATTTTTATACTGCAGTATTCTTTTAAAAATGTATGCTTCTGTGGTGTCGTCCATACATCACCTATACCAGGGAAGGAAGTGCACTTATTACTGAGCGAGGTGGCTCTGACTCGTGAAAAGCAAGCCGCAGAGTGCCCATCTGAGTGTTTTTTTTTTAGAGAGCGAGAGAGAGAGAGAGAGAGAGCGAGCGTGCGTGCGTGTGTGTGTGTGTGTGCGGGGGGGGTGTGTGTGTGGGTGGGTCAGTGTGACAACACAATGAGGAAACAGAAACACACAGGCACACTTCCTCTGCCAGATTACTCTGTACCCTGGCAGACATCCCAGCAGTGCACAGCTGACCGGACCGGTGACTCTACCTGAGACAGAAGCAGCTAAGGACCCTGCGAAGAAGCTCCAGTTCTCCTCCGCACTCCCCTCAGGAAGAGGTCTGAAAACCGAGACCCGCCTCGTCGCGTCTCCCCCAGAGTGGAGAAGAGCCTTCCGCCTCCCTCCCTCCCTCTCGCCTCGCCGCTCGCGCTGGCAGAAGGATGACCAGGTCTCTGTGCATCGCCACTCCTTTTGCAGGGCTGTTCGGTGAGTGCACCACCAAGCCATATGAGCAAGCATGAGATGGTGTGTGTGTGTGTGTGTGTGTGCGCGCATGCATGTGTGTGTGTGCGAGCATGTTTACGTGTATGTGTGCTATGTGTACGTGCAGTGCTCTGGTTGCGCAAACATTTCATAAACATGTTCCATCTGCATGTGTGACATTTCAACTCAAATTACATACTGTGTGCGTGTTCAGTTGTGCAGTGAGACGAATACTTTTAAAAATGTAAATCAGTGCGTTTTTAATTTAACCTCTTCCGGGCCCATTTCAATACCAACACATGAGTGCAGCTGTGTTTTGTTGTAATCCAACTGTCAAAACATATGGCCAAGACCTATACACCATATTGACTGCAATATATATTTTTTTGTGATGCATTGAACTATGTTGACATTTACCAACACACGTTCAGCCCATACCACACAAAATGTTTTGTTGCCCTCCTCCGAGTTACCCACCAGTATTTGTGAATAATGTAAAGCAGTGGAACATTGGGGCTCGAGTTCCTTTTAACACTGACAGTCTCAAAAACAGTTAATTGTACATTAGCACTGCTGATTTCATGATGGCTCAAATTTAAAGTGTTAAAAAGGACAAAACAAACCCGTAACTGACCACTTACAACTCTGCTAAAACTCCGATATACGAATTGCTATATTTCTTAAAGGAAAATAAAATAACATGCGACTATCACACAGTTTTTATGAATTTTCTATATATTTTCCAAACCCATTTGCGTCATGAAAAGTGACAATTTCTTGTGTACCTTCCAGGCATTTTTTTTAAATATTTCTAATATACTTGTAATATATTTCTCCCCACACCCAAACACGCAGAGCTAAACAAAAAGGCCATTGCACACATGGCAAGCTCAACAGAACAGGACATCACATGCCCACTCAATCACCACCTTACCCTACTGCCCCCCGGGTGCAGGTACAGAGCACTGAGGTGCAGAAGGGCTCACTTTGGGAAAAGCCTGATCCCCACAACCATAGCCGCTTTGCACAATAGGCCTCGTTGATCAGGCCTAAGTGTGTACTGCTGTCTGTCATTGTATGTTGTTACTGTGTGCTGCTTGTATGTACTGTTGTCTGATGGGTACAGTGCTGTGGAAAGGAATTTCCCCTTGGGGACAATAAAGTCTAAAGTCTACTTCTTTTCCACATATTCTAGGTGAGTAATATATTTTGTTTACATTTTAAAAAAAATATGAAGTATAAGTTGTGTAAGTACCTGGCCAGGCTGTTAGCACAAGAAGAGAAGTGATCGGTCTCCTTTCGACACGTGTGGCTTTCAGTAGATTAAAAAACCCCCCAAAAAAACAACTGAATCCCTGTAAAAGAGGAAGTGAATGATTTAGATTCTCGTGTGAATGACTTCCCCATGGAACACCCAGTGATAAACACGTGCATTGGCAGGGGCCCAACATGGGGCCCAACATGTGCGTGGGCCCCCAGCTGACAAGAACCAAACCTCCCCATCCCAAAACTTTGGTCCCCACTCCCCATTTCCACAGATGCCTTGCCTGGACCAAACCCCGCCACCCCAAAACCTTTCTCCTCCCCGTTTCCACAGATACCTGGCCAGGCCAAACCCCGCCACCCCAAAACCTTTCTCCTCCCCGTTTCCACAGATACCTGGCCAGGCCAAACCCCGCCACCCCAAAACCTTTCTCCTCCCCATTTCCACAGATACCTGGCCAGGCCAAACCCCAACACCCCAAAACCTTGGTCCCCTCCCCCTGTTTTCACAGGTGCCCGGCTGTCTTGGCTGTTGGTCTGTGTGAACGATCTTAGTCTAAAATTCCAGCCTTCTCTAAAATGTGCCTTTTCTGTGACCCACCAATGGGCGGGCATGCTTGCCTCTGTCTGACTGACTGACCCAGGCAAAACTCATGTCCTAGGTGAGTGCATATCAGGGGTGTTCAGTCTCACCCGAAAAAGATCCGTGTGGGTGCAGGTTATTGCCTCAGCCCAACACTACCCCACCGGATTCAAATAATGAACTACACCCTGAGCCGACCAGAGGAGGATGGGTTTCCCCCTTGAGCCTGGTTCCTTCCGAGGTTTCTTCCCGTCTGCCACAGGGAGTTTTTCCTTGCCACTGTTGCCTTAGGCTTGCTCCTGTGGGGGCTTAGGCCAGGGTTGCCTGTGAAGCGTATTGTGACGACTGCTGTGAAATACGCTACACAAATAAAATTTGATTGATCGCTTGATTGATCTATTGATAATCACAGTCTTCAGTGATGAGCAGAATCAGGTGTCTTACTGTAGCACTGGGCTAATGCAACACCCTGTACCCACACCGGCCATTTTCCGATAGCACTGCACACCGGAGACAGGAAGAACACTGCGTAGGGAGTGCCGTTGGAAGGAACTATGCGTCAGATCTATATTCGTATCTGTTGAAGCAGAGGACGCACAGTCAAGTGTCCTCATGGAAAACATGCCGATTTACTCGGCTAGAAATAGCTGTACAAAATAAGTAATTGTACCTTACTGAACCCGTGTTCAGCAGTTGTCTACGACCGCGAAATGCACTTTTTTTGTACGTCGCTTTGGATAAAAGCATCTGCCAAATGAATGTAATGCAATGTAACATGCTGGATTATTTCATGGTCGTCGCGCTGGCACCCCGTGATTTTGTTCCTTATGAAGGAGGCGCGAAGCTCTCGCTCTGTGGTGAGGTTGGAACTCTGGCCCCTCACTGACCCGAAGGCTCCCGGAGGTGAAGGTCTCACCGGGCAAACTGGATGGACTGCATTTATATATATAGCGCTTTTATCCAAAGCGCTTTACAATTGATGCCTCTCATTCGCCAGAGCAGTTAGGGGTTAGGGGTCTTGCTCAAGGACACTTCGACACGCCGAGGGCGGGGTTTGAACCGGCAACCCTCCGACTGCCAGACAATCGGTCTTACCTCCTGAGCTATGTCGCCCCTAGCTGAGGGCATTTTGAGCCCGAGGGTAATTGTGTCAGAGAGTGTCGTCATGGTAACCCGCTAGAAGGCCCCTTCTCTCGCTTCACTGCCGCTCGCCGTGGCTGCTGGCGAAGTGGCCGAGCTGCACCCGCTACACTTACATACGCTAAAATCAAGACTCCACAATATATGCGAAAATAAACAAATTTCAAACCCATTTCTACTATATATATATAATATATATATATATATACACAGTATACAGTACTGTGCAAAAGTCTTAGGCATCCTAGATTTTTAAATATAATATATAGTATATATTTGGTCTTAGATTTAGTATTTTTTGTTCTTATTCATTAGTGTGTCAGTAGAAAAGGGCAAATTTGAGATTTCAAACCATGAATTTTCCAAAAAATGAAATTTTACAGATACATTTTTGTATTTTGTTAAATAAAGTAATATTTTAAGTAATAGACTACGTTTCAGATAAAAACTTGATCAAGGGTCTGTGGGATTACCTGGAGAGCCAGAAGCAAGCGAAACAGCCAAAATCTGCAGAAGAACTGTGGCAAGTTCTTCAAAATGTTTGGAACAACCTGACAGCCGATTTTCTTATAATACTGCCGGACAGTGTACCTAATAGAATTGATGTAGTTTTAAAGGGGAAGGGTGGTCACACCAAACATTTATTTTATTTAGTTTTTAACTATTTACTGCTCTTTATATTATTTTTTCGATATTTATAACCTTTCATTTCATTATTTTTGAAAGCATCTTAGCTGTACAGCATTTTTTTTTTTACAAGTGGCTTTTGCACAGTCCTGTATATAGGAATGACAGGAAATGCGCTGGACAAGCATTTACAGGTAAAACTTTTAATGGCCAAAGTCATGTGTTTCCTCAGGAACCAGACCAGAGCAAATGCTGCTTTGTGGTCTGCCATTCATCCGGTCCCCACCAAGCCATACCGCGAGCAAATGTCACTGTTAAGGAGGTTTATTTTAAGTTTCATTTTCATTTATGAACATCGGGTCGGCCTCAGCTTGCGCCAGTAAAGTAAAGGTAAAATAATGAGACATAGCCAGTTTATTTCCACTGCCTCCTATTGTTTGTGAGAGAGTTTGCTAGAGGTGTTCTGCCTGATTACAGTCAAATTTACCGTCTTGCTTTCTTCATATTTATTTCAAATCTTAATTTTTTTTCAGGTCCTGTGGTGGGGCAACAGGGTGCGTATGCATTTTTCTAAAAATGTTACAAAGATCATGCAACTTGCATGCCACATGGAAAATACTCAAGGAAATCGGTCCAATCACGTGTGAGGATCTTTGCCCTCAAACAGGGCTATTTACATGGTGATCCAGGAGTCAAAGGCAGCTTGATATGAACGCACTTCTGGCCATTTAATCATTGAGAAGAAAATAAGATGTATTCAGATTAATAAAAACCATCGAAGTCTGCTTATACCGTGTAAGGGTCTCTCTCACTCCAGCCACACCCCTTTGAAAAGCAGGTTTTTCTCAATGTTTTTATTTTTTTTTTTTAAATTCAGCAGTCAGTGTTCTAGAACTCCATTGCTTTCAATCACCAGTTGTGATTGTTACATCAACGTTAGAATGTTCAGTTAAGAACATTCTAATCACGTGTTTGTGATCTTAGACCTTAAAGGGTCAAGAGGGAATCTGTTACGTTTACACACAGCACATTTCATTGCTAATTCAATACAGTCAGACATCATAAAAATGTGAATTTATATCTCTAGATAGCATTTCTTTCTAAGCTTTATTCATTTATAAAAGATACTGCCATAGAGATAAGAAAACTGTGATGTCACTTTGCTAGTAGAAAACCTATAAGAGCTCCTCCAACCACAGAGTACATTTGTGACCATCAATAGAACAATAGCAACAGTGATTTGTGGATTCAACTGGCTGTATACATAGAGGGCTCCAAAACTGGTAGCCAGAAAACATCAACCAATCACAATTGACATTGGCCCTACTAACAATATAGTCTGAGATCGGTGGATTTCCTCTGGGTTTTCTTAAGATCATGCCATGATCGTCCCACTCCTATTGTAAGCCAAAATACTTCAATTTAAAAAAATGAATCGAATGGATGAGCAAGATGGCCTCCTACCCAACGTGAGGGTAGCCCTGAATGTTAGACATTACCTGGGAAAACCGATGAGAAATAGCGGAGAGTTTACCTGATGAAAGCTCTATGCTTGTGTCCCGGACTCCTGGTGCTTTTGTGTTAGTTAGTTTGTGTGCATATCACATTAGAGTGGGGTTTGTAATGTTTTATTTACGCCCGGTTCCCTCTCTTTCCACATTTTCTTTTTGCAGACTGCCGATCTTGCATACACCTGGAAATAGGCACGGTGGTGGGCATCATCGTGGCTGACGTTGTCCTAACCCTCCTCATTGCACTGTCTGTGTTTTTCTTTGTGTCCCGTCTGAGGAAGAGGACTCGTCTGGAAGCCCTGGAAAGTGAGTAACACAACACACACACGCACGCGTACGCACACACACACGCGTACGCACACAGACACATGCACACACGCGCGCGCACGCGCACACACACACGCGCGCACGCACACAGACACATGCACACACACGCGTACGCACACAGACACATGCACACACACGCGTACGCACACAGACACATGCACACACACGCGCGCGCACACACACACACACACACACACACGCGTACGCACACAGACACATGCACACACACGCGTACGCACACAGACACATGCACACACGCGGGCGCCTGCGCATACACACACACACATTGTTTTTTTTCCTCCGTAATTTTAAGCCCTTGGGCTCCCTGTTCTCTGCTCCTTGTGATCGTGCCCAATGTGTTCCAAGTAAGCCCAGCCGTCCTCATTTCTGAACCCATTACCTGCCAGTGTGTGTGTGTGTGTGTGTGAAACTAGCCCGGTGTGGACTCATTCAGATATTTGAACCTTTCGTCAAGAAAGAAACATTTATAATGATTCATGGGAGAGAAAATGCATGCATAGAACAAGCATGTCTTTTCAATGTGATTTGCTTCCGCGAGGTGATTTTTGCATGAGCCTGCACAGCCGTGTCTGGCGCGAAGATGAACCGGTTTTTAAAGCGAATGACGAGCAACGCCTGAATCAGCAAGCATTTACATGACCACTCCTCCTTCCTCTCTTGTCTCCCAACGCCTGTCTTTGCCAGTTAAAGGGAAAACGCAGACAGTGTCTATGAGAAAGAAGCCAGAAACAGAGTCTCCCTATCAGGTATAGTCACCTCCCTGATGACTTCACATCACAGATTTAACGGTTAACTTCCAGCATGCGTTTGCCTGGGGGGGGGGAGCAGATCATGCATTTTGGCTACAGGCACTCAGAGTTAAAAAGCCCTCCTTTTGACACGTGTGTGTTTTGTGTTTGTTTGCATGTTTGTTTTGTGTGTGTATTTGTGTGCACATCTGTGTGTGTTTTGTGTTGTGTGTGCGTTTGTGTTTATGTACGTGCGTTTTATGTGCGTATGTACATGTGTATTTTGTATGTGTGTGTGTGTGTGGTCGTGTGTGTGTGTGTGGTTGTGCCTAATAGGAGCTTCAGGGGGTGCAGGAGGATGTCTACAACGACCTGAGACAGTTCCAAAAATGAGGCACCCTTCAGACTGACAGTCACAGGACCCTGAAGCTCCCCTGATTGGCCCCTCCTCCACCCGGCATGGCTGCATGTGATGCACGCACACTCCAGCTGTCTGACACTGTCTGCCAACACTGGGCACGTGCAGCCTTCGCAAAGTATTGTAATATGTGTGCCGTGGTGAACCTATGAGCCTATAAGGTATGTTCTCAGACCAGATGTTTCATAAGCTCCAGTGAGGTCTGATTTAACCCCCGGAAGAGTAGGTCCTTTAGAATGTTTTTTTTCTTCTTCTGAATTCTAAGTCGATGTTCTAGAATGCAATTGCTTTCAATTGTCTGTAGTGATTGTTACATCAGCATTAGAACGTTCAGTACATATTTGTGATTTTCACCTTAAAGGGTTAAATATATAAAAATTAAACTTAGTGATTACTGTTCACTGTCATTGCATCAAACCTAATAAATTTAATAAGAGAAAAATTCTAATTAATTATCACAGGAAATGTAATATACTTATTTCATTATCTTGCAAAGTACTCATTACAATCTTTGTACTTTAATTCACATTTTTATATATGCTTATATGTTTCATTATAAAAGATAGCAATAATTTCTTTAAATTAAGTTTAATAGCTGTATAGATTTATATAAACTTATTACATGTTGTTTATTTATTGTCTCTTCATCTGATTGCATCAACTAATCTTGATGTAATAAATATAATAAAATATGTTCATGAAACCATTTTTCCTTGACATGTTTGGAGGCAAGTGTAAACCTGAGATCCTGAGATTTTTGCCTTAGTTCCTATTCCTTTGTGAAATGGTCTGATTTTCATGAACCGGGGGGGGGGGGGGGGGATGCACTAAGGGCCCATTCCTTCCTTGAGACACGCATAGGTGTAATGAGCCCAAGAGTATTCTGTCCCATGGACCGGCTGCCACTTGAAGGATGGATGCTTGTCATCAAATTGCTCTTCTTTAATGTCTTGGCAACGATAAGGGCACTGTTACTGCTGAAGCATTCATCTTCTTAGGATCATGGCCTGGCAGAACTTGTCAGTGGGTACAATACTCATGATAAAGGGGTCACATACAGAGCCATCACTAAATTTGCCACCAGTGCAGTAGTAGAGGACTTGAATGGGCTGTGTGGAAGAGATGACTAATGGTGTATCCTTACCCATTGGAAGCTCTTTCCACTGACCAGCACTGAGATCAATGACTTGAGCTTTGGCACCAAACTGGTAAGTGACATCAGTGGGCTTGGAAGCAAAGACATACACAGAGTCCTCCAGGACCTGATACTCTAGAGGTGGGACAGTGCAAGATGTGCCCCAATGCTCTACAGGCAACAGCTGTTCAAATGTATGGAGACCTCATATGCACAAGTAGTTCGATTCCCCACTAGGACACTGCCATCGTACCCTTGTGCAAGGTACCAAAGCTGCATTACTTCAGTGTAAATCCAGCTGCATAATTGGATAAGGTGTGAATGCAAAAAGTTGTATAAGTGCGTCTTCTAAAAATTCTAAACAACCGTTCTAAGTCATGGTTGCAAGATTTGTCTCTGATCGCAAAAAGTACGTCTCCAACTGTCCTTCATTCAGAGACAGATACCACTGCGTCGGGCTTTTCAGAGTCGTCATCTCTACACGTGAGTACATCTGTGAGGACAGCCATGACTGATGAATCCCGTAGCGCACTGGTTATCATGTCAGAAACAAAACGCACCTGGGATTGATCATAATTCTTGCACTCCTCACGCCATAAAAATTCTATGTGCTGGTGGAAATACACTTCTCTCTAATGCACGGCTATGGCTTGAATTTTGGTTTTGGGCTAAGAATAGGTGAATCATTCATGGTATGCTGTACTGATTTGTTTTGGCTAGAGCTAAACACAAAAGCCACAAACCCTGCCTCCTTTTAGATTCACCATTTTAAAAAAAATTCATATCTGCATTCCCAGCTTCCTCATCCAACAGAAAAAAAGGGGAAAAAATGAAATAGAAGAACATATCCTTCTGAGACTGGAACTGAACAGTCCAGGTTCAGGAAGGAAAAGTCTTCTCCAGGACTTTGTTCCAATCACCTGGATTTGCTAATTAGCACTTCAGCCGTGAGGTAGAGTTACTGCCATGAAACCAGTCGGTTTACGTCAAAAACATCTTTCAACATTGTATTTACAAATTTTAAGTAATTTTTCTAAACCATGAAACCATGTCCTATTAGGGCATTTCTTTACATATAGCTCATTTAGCAATCTCATAAAGCGGATCATTATGAAAATGTGAATAAAGCTAGCGGCTAGTTCAGCTATTCGTCTGTGGGCAAAATTTGGTTGTACGAAGCTACATCATTTGTCTTTTCTGAACCGAAATGGAAATATTTGCCAAGGGAAATGCAGTATGCTCTCTCAAAATGTCTAAGAGGTTTGGAAGTATGAAATGAAGCATAAAAATGTAGACGTGGTAAACATATACCTTCATCACATGGAAGAACAAAAGAACTTTATAAAAAATTGAGAAAAGAACAGATAATGGACGAGAAGATAGACTGTATACCTGCACTGAGGCCTATGGTGGATTGCAAATCCAGCTGCACTAGTTCAGCGAAGGGGGGTTCACTCTTAGATTAGGTCACAGTAAAATATTTAATATAGGGGCACAGTAACAGTCTTCCGCTGCCAGGAATGCTTTTCAAGAAATGTAGTTAAAATGTCATGCCTGTGTAGCCCACCTCTGCATTAGACTGAGTTAGCGCGGAGTAGCGCACATTCCTGTTACATGTGCTGTTATTTATGTGAAATGTTGTGAACAGCACACCTGCATTCTTGCACCTGCTTAAAATGAGCACAGGCAGTAATCATGCAAACAACGTGCCGTTGCGCCAACTCTGTTGCCACGCACGGTCTACTTAATGCAAAAGGTAAAATATGACGGTACCCCTTTAAATGCAACTAGGTTTGGTGGAGGGTGGAGTTCTGAGCGGAGGGACAGAAAACTAAAGGCTGAGTTTGAGTTCGATCAGATGTCAGACGGAGCTATTCCAAAATAGGATGTGTTCATGGTGCACTGTGATTAGCAGGCATAGAGACAGGAGACATCATTCATAGAGACGGGTGACATTTTTCCAGATGAGGAAGAGGGGGGGGAGTTAGGGGAAAGAAGGAGGGGACAATACATAGCTTGGGGTTGGAATATTTAAAGAATATTTTGCCCAGGTGAGGAACAAGAGTGTAAAGCAGGGAAGGCCAGGTGAGTGGTGGTCACGATGACTTCAGGGACATGGGACCAGAACAGATGCATTTGTGTAAATGTTTACAAATATTTACAGAATCTACTTAATAAATCTTGTTTCTCTCTGGTGATTTTTAATAGTGTTTCTTTTCTTTTAAGGCAAGTTTTACTTTATCAAATTAAAGCATTACCTTCACTGGCATACTTCTTTTTTTTTTTCTTACTTGTCAGCTTTGGACATTGCACAATATTGGAGATGAAATGACAGTATTTCATTACAATATGCACTTGCACTTGGAAATTGAGCTCTTGGACTCATTTTACCTGGATTACTTGAATCAAGTACTAATCATGCAAACCCTGTATTGTGAACCTGCTATGCATTTAAAGCACACACCAAAGAAAAATCTACAGTAGTTGATAAAATACGTGTGGAGTTGTACACTCAATGGTAGAGTTGTACACTGGATGTCAAATAAAGATCAAGCAAACATTTGTTCATCAATATACCTGATATCAAGCAACCATAGTAATCCTGAAACCACACTTATTCTGGACAGATACATTTGACATCTTGCAAGGTTCTGATATCCTAACCAATGACAAGCATTCACACTCTTCTTCCTCTCATTTATTCATAGAAAATGGCAAACAGTATATGGATATTTATTCTATTGGCAGTATTAGCTGGTAAGTAAAAATCTCTTTTTCGTCAGTGCATTTAACTGTCAGAAAGATTACTTGCACTGCTTTGATATCGAGATATATCTCTAAGGTTAAATAAATCTGTGGATATAAAATGGTGGGCTTGTCATAGAATGTGCATCAATAAAAAAGGTAGGCAAGCTCGAGTGTTGGTCATTCACTCAATTGTTCAAAATTTTTTCTGAGCTTGTACCGACCCAAACTTCATCTGCACTTTTATTATATTGAAAATGATTATGTTTTAAAAATCTTTTTTTCTTCTTTCTTTTTCCAGGGCCATATGAATGTTCTTCCAAAGGTATGTTACCACACATTTTTTACCTCATTACTGGTCAGTCTGCAGTCCATTCATGAATTTGGACAGATAAAATTGAGGCCTCATGCTTTTACAACTGAAGACTTGTATTGCATTCTTCACCAACATGATGACATGCAGACTGACAACTCAAGTGTACCTAGAAACTTCACTGGGAATTGTCGGAAGCCGTTCGCTGTTGTACTGTACGTTTTGAGCGCAGGGTACATCTGCATAAACAGTCAGCATGCTAAAGTGAATGTTTAACACCTGTACATCACATATTAAAAACCTTGACTTCCAATAGCAACGTTGCAGAGTAATCTGGCTGAGCACACCTGCACTATATGATGTAAGATGAACTGCAGTGCTGTTTCCATGGAGTCCATAGAGACGCTGCGCTGTTTTACACTGAAACGGTTTCTTTCTCACAGTGATGGTGTAATAACATGTCACGTAGTGTGTTTTGTGCTATTTATGTAGCATTCAAGTGGGAGACATCGGGTTGTGTCACGATGGCCTATAGCAGACACAGCATATTTTGTGCGTTTTATACACATAACTTACCGATACCTAGCAGACATGTTGGCTTTATCAATTTTAGGTGCAATTTATTGGTTAAAACAAATATGCATAAAATATATATCAGAATATATCTAAATATAACTGCCAATGCCACCACATCTAAGACAACATTTTGGTAAATGTATTGTGATC
Organism: Anguilla rostrata; assembly: GCF_018555375.3. NCBI lineage: Eukaryota > Metazoa > Chordata > Actinopteri > Anguilliformes > Anguillidae > Anguilla > Anguilla rostrata. The sequence goes on along the minus strand of NC_057933.1, from coordinate 82,706,055 downwards.
ATATTTTATCATTATGGTACTTTTGAAGCATAACATAATGTTGCTATGCACTACTTTGAAGAAATTGCTGTTAGGGTTAAAGATAGAATTGTTTTATTCTGTTTTAAGGTATGAAACCCAAATGTGTGAGAGAATATACATATCATAGTCATATTAAATAAACGTGTCAATGTCCAGGCTGAATACAGAAGGTTACAATGAATTAACATCACTTGTATGGATATGCACAAATACCGGCCATGTACAATATAAGTATGCGGTTCATTTTTCTCTTCTAATACTGACATCTTGTGCCAGTTGTGTGTAACTGCATTGATTATGGAATATGTTTTCGCATGAAATTAACCCTAGTATGTTTATCATATTTTGTATTTACAGTGCATTTATTGTATTTATGCTACATTTCTGAAAAAATAATATTACAACACTGTAGCTTCAAATAAATAACTTAGATCTCAAAGAAACTAGTTCTAGTATGCTTTAAGATATTGATGACAAATCTGTGTACATTATTGTAATTGTGTATGGATATTACAGAAGTTAGCATACAATATTACTAGGTTATAGTCTGCATTTGGTTATTAGTCACACGGAACTCAGGTCACACGCATTGTGATTTTCTAACTGTATCTTTCACTTTTCACAAAAGTCAGACAGTGATCATCAGGAAGGGCCCAAATTTGACTATGTTTTCATTGTATATTTTTCAATCGGCAACTATAGCTACTTAAGCTAACTAAGGTTACAGTAATGCATATGAATGCAGTACACTGATGCATTTGTCGTACGCTGCTACCAACTGTGTGTTGATTATAACAATAAGTAGAGAGGATATATTAACAACTCAACTTTGAATAGAATGTTTCATTTTATCTGGAATGTTAGCCAGAATGCATTTCATAAAGAGTGAAATAATTACTTTTTGTAAATAATCATAAATAATTTAGTTTCCCTTTGTCTAATATTACAGTTTGTCAAAAGATCTGAAATCATTCAACGTGACAAATGTGCAATAAAAGAGGACATCAGGAAGGGCAACTACTTTTTCACAGCACTATTTATTTCCATATTTATTTATTTCTTGATGAATTCATTATTCACATTCAGGCATAGCAATCAAGCCCAGAGGGCTAGAGCAGGAGGTTGGCACAGGCAGGTGTGGAGCGAGATGCGCTGTTCCAAGATAAGATATCTGATCGACCACTACGATGGTTTGTGGCCCAAACTTGAGCTGTGCACCATAAAAGAGTAGCCAGTTAAGACGCACTCGTACATCTAAGCAAACTTTACTCGATGGATGAAGGCTTGCTTCCCTCCCTGAGATCTCAGACGCACCATGCCATGCTCTGCCATTCGACAGTGAGCTGTTCGACAAGCTGTTCTCTCAAGTGATCAATGGAACTAATAATAATAATAATAATACGGTATGCAGTATGGTGGTGTAGTGGGTAGCACTGTTGCCTCACAGCAAGAAAGTTGTGGGTTCGAATCCGGGCTTGGGGCCTTTCTGTGTGGAGTTTGCATGTTCTCCCCGTGTCCGCTTGGGTTTCCTCCAGGTACTTCGGTTTCCTCCCACAGTCCAAAGACATGCAGTTAGGCTAATTGGAGACCCTAAATTGCCCATAGGGATGAGTGTGTGAGTGAATGGTGTGTGTCCGTGCGATAGATCGGCAGCCTGTCCAGGGTGTATTCCTGCCTCTCGCCCAATGCACGGTGGGATAGGTTCCAGCACCCCCTGCGACCCTGCTCAGGATAAGCGGGTATAGATAACGGATGGATAATAATAACACCAGTGCGAGTATGACACGAAACCACCTTTTTCCTGGGTGGATTTAAAATAATACTGTGCCTGACAAGCAAATGACTGAGATCCAGTCACACCCATGCAAAGCGAGCAGAGAGGAATATAGCAGCCTTGACAGTAGCACACCTCCAGCACATTTACTCTTTTGGGGTCAAAAATAGAAATATTGAACTGTTAGTCATGTATTGTGTGCTACAAGTTCCATACGGGCAATTTTCTGCGCAAGGCCCGTTGTTCTGAACTTGACCCCACGGGCACAAGACAAGCATCTTTGTATTTTACCGGGAAAAATCTTTGGAGCTGACACATGAAAGCAGTTATGAAAACAGTTTCACGATGACAGGCCACACAAACGAGTGACGGCAATTTATAATGGTTAAGGATAAAAGCGCTCGTCAGTGACAGTATTAAGAATTAAACATTTTACATCAGAGAACGGTGCACAGTAATTAAAATTCAACTTCCAAGCCCAAGTTGGAGGGTGCAGGGAGGAGGTATTTTAAATTCCAGTGAAATAGATAACTCAAGCAAGAAGGAATGTTTCCGACGATAACTTTATAATTGAAGCAATACAAGTGAATAGACGTATGTGGATTTATTGAAGTTAAGCCACACTACTCATACAGAAGACATTGGTCGGTCAGTGATTTTACATTTTTGATGACAGGCAATGCACAATGATACACTCTGTCCAAGGCCTGTAAAGAAGCCAAGAGTGCGTATCTCCAATTGGTATTGGAGGGAAAAGAAAGAGAGGTGGTATTCGGACAAAGGTTTGGAAAAAAAATATTTTACGGCAAAAATTAGTTGGTAGTTCCTGTAGATATCTACACCACAAAATTATTATTATTTTTTAAGAAGAAAAAAAATCAATTACTACGGCCACTGCACAAAATTCAATGTATTTGAACTACCAGCAACATATGATGAATCTAAATGTAGTTAAACCAGTTCAGTTGGTGAAAGCTGACTCACTGACTTGCTTACCAGAGAACCAGCATAGACACCGGAGTTTACCCACGCGTACTAACTAGCTAGCTAACAAACCCGTGTAGGGGAACTGATTCTGTTTTTAACTCTCCGCCCCAAAGTTCGCGGTACGCCTAGAGGAAGCGAGGGAAATTAGTGTCTTTTTAGAAGCGTATATATTTCAAATGCGTATCTGTTTCCGGTGTGTTTGTTGGTTAAAGTTGTATGGGAAATCGTCAGTATACATCAAAACAAAAACAATCCATAATCTCTACAGGTTTACATTTTAAAAATGGAAACCTTACATTTGAATATTAATCATTGTGACGGGTTTATATGCATTTTAACGCGTGCACAAGTTAATTTGTTTCTCCAGTACGCTATGTTAAATCGGGGTTATACTCACGGCGAATCGTTTCTGCTGCATTTAGGCCAAGGGTGTTCTTCTTCTGTGGGATTAGTTGGCGGAGGGCAACAACGCGGGGGTTGCACTTTTTGTGCCTTGTGGGTAGTGTAGTTCACAGCGGCTAATTGCAGAGGGGGTTTTAATGTTCTATGTAATTGTGATGTATAACAATAACAGTGGGTTAAGCATATTTGCTGAATGTGTGTTTGTGTATTTTCACGTTTTATAGGCTACGTGGGATAGCAAATTACACGTTTTATGATTTCTGTTTCATTAATTGAGTTTAATGGTAAGAATGGTTCGGTCTGAGGGGGGTTAACTTATTTCAGGCCTCCATTTTGGATAAGTTGAGAGAGCTTGTGCTTGAGTGAGGAACCTACTTAATCCTACCAAAGGAAACATTTGGGTAGTGATGGCCTGGTTTCTTTATTTTGCTTATTTAGTTTTGTCATTATTTTGCTTGTTTTTTTTTTTTTCTTCTGCACTTTAAGAAAATAATTTTCACCATTCACCCTATTTCTCCTGTTTGACTGCTGGTCATCTTCACAAAACCTATCAACAGAAACCAAAGATTGGTAATGCTAACCCTAGCCAAACATGCCTTTGAATCCATAAGGAAAAAACTGTACTAGACACTCCAGAATGCAAAAAAAGAAAGAAAACAGTTTAGCACGCAATCAGTTCAGAGTGTTTTTTCACTCTTTCAGCTCTGTAAAATAAACATCTATAGTTAGCAGCTAATGTTAGCAGTTTTTTTTGCAAAGCAACACACAAAACATGTCCTTGCACTAGAAAAATATTAAAAGTACCTGACTAGCTAGCAACAATAACTCCAAATGAATTTTTAAAAGTGTGTGCCTAACTTAGGCAAAATGGGCAACACATGATAACGCTGATAAATTTGCTTAACCTTCTGTTTACTAAACTAGATTTTTCAAACACAGTTTAAAAGGGAGATAACAGGGCAAGTAAAATGGAAGTTGAATGTGACTTAGATGCATGCGTAGGCTGTGAGAGGACTGAAAATAGGCACTTTCAGATGTAAGTTGCCAAGGCGGTAAAACAGTTTGGGCTCAATGGCGAATTTTCTGAGACATCAAAGCGATGGACAATATTTGATGACAATTTCTTTTGTTTCTGTTCCCTTTTAGATACACTGCCCTTCAAATATGTTACAGTTTTCATGTTCAATTCAAATGCAAAGGAGACGGGCAAGAATCAGCTCTACATCACCTCTTATCTATCAGACACAAATGTGCTTGTCACTGTCAACAGGTCCCCATTCAAAAAAGCACTGTCCTTGAAAGGTGGAGAGTCTGTAACAGTGGAGGTACCTTCTGACACGGAATTGAGAGGCACCGGCAAATATTTCAAAACGGTCATGATACGTTCCAGCAAGTTCATCACCGTTGTGTCCTCCAATCAGAAGAAGAATTCAGTTGAAACCTCACTGGTGTACCCAGTGACTCAGTTGGGCCAAGAATACTATGTCTTCACCCCATCAGCCTCAGGGTACCCAAAAGAGTTGGCTGTTTTTGGCTTGCACCGGTCTACATCGGTGACTGTGGAGTTGAAGTGCACTGTCACCTTTGAAGGTAAAACTTATAAGCCAAATGAAAAGCTTACTGCTCGTATTTGTGCATCAGAGGTCCTCTATCTGGAGTCCAATGAAGACTGCACCGGGTCAAGAGTGGTGTCAGACAAGCCTGTAGGTATCATCTCAGGACATGCTTGTGCTTGGAAGAACTCCAAATGCCAGCACACCTTTGAACAGCTGTTACCTGTAGAGCATTGGGGCACATCCTACATTGTCCCACCTCTAGAGTATCAGGTCCTGGAGGACTCTGTGTATATATTTGCTTCAAAGCCCACTGATGTCACTTACCAGTTTGGTGCCAAATCTCAGGTCATTAATCTCAGTGCTGGTCAGTGGAAAGAGCTTCCAATGGGTAAGAATACACCATTAGTCATCTCTTCCACACAGCCCATTCAAGTCCTCTACTACTGCACTGGTGGCAAATTTAGTGATGGCTCTGTATTTGACCCCTTTATCATGAATATTGTACCCACTGACAAGTTCTGTGAATTGCACACCTTAGAGGGTATGGAAGACTTTAGTAACTATGCACTTATCATTGCCAAGACCACGGACATTAACAAAGTGCAATTTGATGACAAACGTCCATCCTTCAAGTGGCAGGAAGTTCATGGGACAGAATATTCTTGGGTTCATTACACCTATGAGAAAGGGAGAGGTCACCACACAGTGAAGAGTCCTTGTGCCCCCATTGGGGTTTATAGTGTTGGCACAGTGGATCAGAACAGCTACGGAGCTCCTGCAGCCTGTGGACGTGAGTAGAAAACAAATAACGTTGTAGATAATGTGCAACTTAATTCACTTTTAAGGATGACTGGGGAAAGACAGTTCAGTTCTTTGATTGTCCTGTTTCTTTTTCAGGACTGATGTGCACCCACAATGGTCAGTACCATCCTCCAGGGAAACCCTTCTGGGATGGTTCTGGTTGTACAGAGCTTTGCGAGTGCAACCCTTCCACAGGTTTAGTCACCTGTCAGAAATCTCAATGCGAACCCGAAGAAGAATGTAAAGTTGTAAAGGGTGTGAGTGAATGTGTGGCAAAAACCATTCCTGCACCTGTTAAACCACTGAATGGTAAGACATAATCATTGAAATAAATATTTTTCTGACAAAAACTCTCAAGAGAAATCTTACACTATACCAAGTGTCAGAAATGTTCTTATGATCGACCATTTTTGTTTTCAAAGTGGACATGAAACAAGTCTAAAACAGACATCTGTTCTAACATCTTAACAGAGATCATTGGGTCCATAACTGCAAATCATAAGTAACTTTCTGTGCATTGTGCTGTCTTTCTTTTTCAGTACTGCCTTGTACACACAAGGGTCAGTCCCATCCTCCAGGGAAACCCTTCTGGGATGGTTCTGGTTGTACAGAGCTTTGCGAGTGCAACCCTTCCACAGGTTTAGTCACCTGTCAGAAATCTCAATGCAAACCTGAAGAAGAATGTAAAGTTGTAAAGGGTGTGAGTGAATGTGTGGCAAAAACCATTCCTGCACCTGTTAAACCACTGAAAGGTAAGACATAATCATTGAAATAAATATTTTTCTGACAAAAACTCTCAAGAGAAATCTTATACCAAGTGTCAGAAATGTTCTTATGATCAACCAGTTTTATATTCAGAGTGGACATGATACAAGCCTAAAACAGACCTCTGTTTTAACATCTTAAAGTAATAATCTCGAAGATTTTCATTTAAATAAATGCCTGTTAAGTCACTATCTATCACCAAATTAGGTAAAACAATGGCGATTAAGCGTATTATTATATTGATTTATATTATTATTATTATTATTATTATTATAATTATAATTTATGATTAAAGAACTGGGTGTCTGTGGCGACATTCCCGGGAAAAAATCACAAGCGGCGCATAGTTAGTGATGCGTTTTCCATAACCCATCAGTGGTTGGCCCGCCAGAGAGGGTAGGCGGAGCTAACGCTACAGGCTCGCTCCTCAACTCACTTATGTGTGAGCGGCGTACTGTTTTTTCCAGTGTCTGCTAGGGTTACAATAACAGAAGGGGCGGGGGTTATGGAACCCTAAAAAGTTTTTGTGTAACATGAGAGGTCATATTATTTGTTGATGTAGATTTCGTATTACATTTGATGATAATGTAACGTTACTAAATTACATAGCTATTTGCACAGCTAACGCTAGCTACCGGACCATGTGAACAAAGGCAACATTAGTTTAGACAACGTTGCGCACAGTATCCATCTCTCATATCAGGTAACGTTGCGTTAGCTAGCTAGCTAATGTAAATAACACAATCTAATGTCAGCTAACAATAATAAAAAACGTTTGCTAACGCTACCGACCGGTACCGACCTCGCAAACCATCTCTCGAATGCAATGCTACCTTGTACAACATTGCAGTGTAGCTAACTACAGGCCAGTTCAGATCAATGATTTGCAACGAGACTGGATGCAACTTGAAAAATTCCAAGATGTCTGATTGTAAACGTTCTAAAACTGCACTTGGCGATTTGACAAGGTGGGTCTTTTGAGACCCCATGCAACAGCTTCAGATGCTCTGCAACTAACCAGTTCACACCGCTGCAATTTTCTCTGCAACATTCTGAAACCGTTTAGTCTCGTTGCGAATCATTGATATGAACTGGTCTTAACGTTACCATTATTTACATTGCCATCAAGTTCATCAATATATAAGCCGGGGTATAGTGGAGCAGAGCCGGGTCTGATTTCTGTGTAAAGATGTCAAGCCGGAGAAAACTAAATAAAAGAATACGGCAGTATGGATTAGCGTTGTTGTTATTTTATTACGCTTTCTCATATGTTCCTTCAGCCTTGATGCCCTTTTTTGATGAAATCTCCTTTGTTTTTGTTTCATTCTTCTTATTCCGACTGCTAATATAACACCCAGCTCAGCTTTATTCTCGAACAGTTTAGCTAGCAAAACCAGAAACAACAAGGCGGTTGTTTCAAAAATATCACACAACAATCATTCACGATGATGATGCACAAGATACATAACTGCACGGGCCACAGCGAATCCCGCAAATTGTTCTCTGCAGTGTAAAGATGTTCATACGGAGCAAAAGGTAGATAAAGAACGTTTGTGGAAATTGATCATCACAAATTCTACCCCAGGTCTGCTACAGCATTTTAACCCGGCTCGGCAGTGTAAAGACATCTTAAGTTAGCCTAATGTTAGACAATGAATGAGTATGTACATAACATTACTTTTATAACAACCATTTTTTATTCAGTAAATATTAAGTGTTATAGTTGGCGTGGCCCAGGTGCAAACTGACTGACGTCACACAGGTGACAATGGTTGGATCCGGTTGGATCTATGGGAAGTGAGGTCCAAAAGCACACCTGCAATTACCGCTTCTCGCCATTGGTACCGCCAAAGAGAACGAAACTGAAATCTTCGAGATTGTAACTTTAACAGAGATCATTGGGTCCATAACTGCAAATCATAAGTAACTTTCTCTGCATTGTGCTGTCTTTCTTTTTCAGTACTGCCTTGTACACACAAGGGTCAGTCCCATCCTCCTGGGAAACCCTTCTGGGATGGTTCTGGCTGTACAGAGCTTTGCAAGTGCAACCCTTCCACAGGTTTAGTCACCTGCCAGAAATCTCAGTGCAAACCTGAAGAAGAATGTAAAGTTGTAAAGGGTGAGAGTGAATGTGTGGCAAGAACCATTCCTCCTCCTGTCAAGCCACTGAAAGGTAACAAATAATCATTGAAATAAATATTTTTCTGACAAAATCTCTCAAGGGAAATGTTACACTACCGCATGTCAGAAATGTTCTGATGATCAACCAGTTTTATATTCAGAGTGAACATGATACAAGTCTAATATACACCTTTGGCGAAACACCTTATCCGAGATCATGGTTTTCACAACTGCAGATTATGAGTTAATTTATGTGCATTCTGCTGTCTTTCTTTTTCAGTACTGACATGTACCCACAAGGGAAAGACCCATCCTCTAGGGAAACCCTTCTGGGCTGATTCTGCCTGCACAGAACTCTGTGAGTGCAACCCATCCACTGGTGATGTCAGCTGCCAGAAATCTCAATGCAAACCTAAAGAAGAATGTAAAGTTGTAAAGGGTGTGAGTGAATGTGTGGCAAAAACCATTCCTGCACCTGTGAATCCAACGAAAGGTAAAGTATAAACACTGAGATGAATATTTTTCTGAGGAAATCTCTCAAGGGAAATGTTACACTACCGCATGTCAGAAATGCTCTCATGATCGACCATTTTTGTTTTCAGAATGGACATGATGCAAGTCTAAAACAGACCTCTGTTCAAACACCTTAACAGAGATCATTGGGTCCATAACTGAAAATCATAGGTAACTTTCTCTGCATTTTGCTGTCTTTCTTTTTCAGTACTGCCCTGCACACACAAGGGTCAGTCCCATCCTCCAGGGAAACCCTTCTGGGCTGATTCTGCCTGCACAGAGCTTTGCGAGTGCAACCCTTCGACAGGTTTAGTCACCTGCCAGAAATCTCAATGCAAACCTGAAGAAGAATGTAAAGTTGTAAAGGGTGTGAGTGAATGTGTGGCAAAAACCATTCCAAAACCAGTGATTCCACAAAAAGGTAACTTTTCAATATTAAAATTCATAGTCCTCTAAAAAACATTCAAGGAAAATCTTACACTTTTTGAATGCCTGAAATATTCTGAAATTCATCCATATTTGTATTCACTGTTAAAATTACACACTTGTAAGACTTACTTCTTCAAACAAAAACTCAACACAGTAACTTTTTCATAAGTATTATATCATGATTCAATAGTTTTGATTCTGTGGTACTTAATAGGGGGTGAAGCTGTCCAGTCGTATCATTAGTCTCACGAAAAAAACATAATTATGTAGGATATGCTTCCCCTCAATATCTGGGTTCCTCCAATTATTATTGTCTTCCGGAAAGTTATTTGTTGATATGACTTGAAGATGTTTCGTCCAAATTTTGGAGTTTCATTTTAGTTTTTTTTTTAAATCTTCAATTCAGGCTCCTCTTTCACATTGTTTAGTATGATCTGTCTTTTGGTAAGGTAATATTGTTATATTTTCCCTCAAGAAAAGCACGATACAGATGAAACTGCACAGGTTTGAACTTTCATGATTTAGATATATAATGATTCTATGAAAAGGCACCGATTCTTTTCAGTTCACTTCAACAGATATTTATCGTCATCAAGAGGCAAACTTTAGTCGGCCTAAAAAATCAACCAAATTCAAAAAGATGTTCAACTTCAAATGATACCAGATTCCCTGCACCAGCAAGCTGGGTCCTCACAATTGTATCCATTAGATATACGCTTGTGTGCGAGTACGTGTGTTTGGATGCTGCTATAGACGTGGGCTCGCTTGGTCGTCAATAGGGCTGCAAATAACTTTCTGGGGTTGTGTTCACTGAACGCGCTGCAGGGCTGCTGCGAAATGCAGATCATGTGTTCACTTCTGTGCACTGTGCTGCCTCTTTTAACAGTACTGACATGTACCCACAAGGGAAAGACCCATCCTCCAGGGAAACCCTTCTGGGCTGATTCTGCCTGCACAGAACTCTGTGAGTGCAACCCTTCCACTGGTGATGTCAGCTGCCAGAAATCTCAATGCAAACCTGAAGAAGAATGTAAAGTTGTAAAGGGTGTGAGTGAATGTGTGGCAAAAACCATTCCAAAACCAGTGATTCCACAAAAAGGTAACTTTTCAACATCAAAATGCATAGTCCTCTAAAAAGCACTCAAGGAAAATCTTACACTTTATAAATGTCTGAAATATTCTGATGGTCATCCATATTTGTATTCACAGTCAAAATTACGCAAGTGTAAGAATGACTTCTTCAAAAAGAAACCTCAACACAGACACTTGTTCATAAATATTAAATTATGATTCAATAGTTTTGATTCTGTGGTACTTAATAGGGGGTGAAGCTGTCCAGTCGTATCATTAGTCACACGAAAGAAACATATGTAGGATATGTTTCCCCTCAATATCTGGGTTCCTCCCATCATTATTGTCCTTGGTAGAGTTATTTGTCAATATGAATTGAATATGTTTCGTTCCAATTTGGGAGTTTTATTTTAGTTTTTTAAAAATCCTCAATTCAGGCTCCTCTTTCACATTGTTTAATATATTCTGTCTTTTGGTAAGGTAATATTGTTATATTTTCCCTCAAAAAAAGCACGATACAGATGAGACTGCATACGTTTGAACTTTCATGATTTAGATATATAATGATTTTATAAAAAGGCACTGATTCTTTTCAGTTCACTTCAACAGACATTTATTGTCATCAAGAGGCAAACTTTAGTCGGCCTAAAAAATCTACCAAATTCAAATGATGTTCAACTTCAAATGATACCAGATTCCCTGCACAAGCAAGCTGGGTCCTCACAATTGTATCCATTAGATATACGCTTGTGTGCGAGTACGTGTGTTTGGATGCTGCTATAGACGTGGGCTCGCTTGGTCGTCAATAGGGCTGCAAATGACTTTCTGGGGTCGTGTTCACTGAACGCGCTGCAGGGCTGCTGCGAAATGCAGATCATGTGTTCACTTCTGTGCACTGTGCTGCCTCTTTTAACAGTACTGACATGTACCCACAAGGGAAAGACCCATCCTCTAGGGAAACCCTTCTGGGCTGATTCTGCCTGCACAGAACTCTGTGAGTGCAACCCTTCCACTGGTGATGTCAGCTGCCAGAAATCTCAATGCAAACCTGGAGAGGAGTGCAAACTAGTCGGCACCATGAGCACATGCATTGCACTGTCTAAACGTATGTATAAGTTAATATGTTCTAATATTTTAATGCAACAACTGAATTATTACCTTTCTTTAAAGATACTGGTGGTCTTGTGCATACATGTATTTGGATACAGTTAATTATGAACTACGAGAAAAAAGCTTTCTTATTTTTAACTTTTGTGTTTCAGAAAAATATCACTACACATACATTACAGTCTTCATGTTCAATTCGAATGAAAAGGAGAAAGGCAAAAACCAGCTTTACATCACCTCCTATCTATCAGACACGAATGTGCTTGTCACTGTCAACAAGTCTCCATTCAAACATAAACTGACCATACAGGATGGAAAGTCTGTAACAGTGGAGGTACCTTCTGACACGGAATTGAGAGGCACCGGCAAATATTCCAAAACGGTCATGATACGTTCCAGCAAGTTCATCACCATTGTGTCCTCCAATCAGAAGACGAATTCAGTTGAAACCTCACTGGTGTACCCAGTCACTAAATTGGGCCAAGAATACTATGTCTTCACTCCATCAGCCTCAGGGTACCCAAAAGAGTTGGCTGTTTTTGGCTTGTACCGGTCTACATCGGTGACTGTGGAGTTGAAGTGCACTGTCACCTTTGAAGGTAAAACGTATAAGCCAAATGAAAAGCTTACTGCTCGTATTTGTGCATCTGTGGTCCTTTATCTGGAGTCCAATGAAGACTGCACCGGGTCAAGAGTGGTGTCAGACAAGCCTGTAGGTGTCATCTCAGGACATGCTTGTGCTTCAAAGAACTCTAAATGCCAGCACACCTTTGAACAGCTGTTACCTGTAGAGCATTGGGGTACATCCTACATTGTCCCACCTTTGGAGTATCAGAACTTGCAAGACTCTGTCTTTGTGTTTGCCTCTCAGCTCACCCGATTCACCTACACGTTTGGTCCCAAATCTCAGATTGCTGTCATCAAGGCCGGTCAGTGGAAAGAGATTCCAATGGGTAGGAATCCACCATTAGTCATCTCTTCCGACCAGCCCATTCAAGTCCTCTACTACTGCAATGGTGGAAAATTTAGTGATGGCTCTGAATTTGACCCTTTTATCATGAATATTGTACCCAATCAGCAGTTCTGTGAATACCACACCTTAGAGGGTATGGAGGACTTCTGGAACTATGCCCTTATCATTGCCATGACCAAGGACATTAACAAAGTGCAATTTGATGACACGCATCCATCCTTCAATTGGCAGCAAGTTCATGACACAGAATACTCTTGGGCTCATTACACCTATAAGAAAGGGAGAGGTCACCACACAATGAAGAGCCCTTGTGCCCCCATTGGGGTTTATAGTGTTGGGACAAAGGATCAAAACAGCTATGGAGCTCCTGCAGCCTGTGGACGTGAGTTGAGAACAAATGATGTTGTTAGGAGATAATGTATGACTTATTTCACTTTCAACTGTAAAGTCCAAATGAGAAAGACAGTTCAATCCTTTTATTGTCCCTTTTCTTATCCAGTCCTTACCTGCCACCACAATGGTCAGTACTATTCTCCTGGAAAGCCATTCTGGGAAGAATCTGGCTGTACAGAGCTTTGCGAGTGCAACCCTTCCACAGGTTTAGTCACCTGCCAGAAATCTCAGTGCAAACCTGAAGAAGAATGTAAAGTTGTAAAGGGCGTGAGTGAATGTGTGGCAAAAACCATTACTGCTCCTGTCAAGCCACTAAAAGGTTAGACATAATCTTTGAAATAAATATTTTTCTGACAAAAACCCAAGATAAATCTTACAGTATACCAAGTGTCAGAAATATTCTTATGATCAACCAGTTTTATATTCAGAGTGGATATGATACAAGTCTAAAACAGACCTCTGTTCAACACCTTAACAGAGATCATTGGGTCCATAACTGAAAATCATAGGTAACTTTCTCTGCATTTTGCTGTCTTTCTTTTTCAGTACTGCCCTGCACCCACAAGGGTCAGTCCCATCCTCCAGGGAAACCCTTCTGGGATGGTTCTGGTTGTACAGAGCTTTGCGAGTGCAACCCTTCCACAGGTTTAGTCACCTGCCAGAAATCTCAATGCAAACCTGAAGAAGAATGCAAAGTTGTAAAGGGTGTGACTGAATGTGTGGCAAAAACCATTCCTCCTCCTGTCAAGCCACTGAAAGGTAAGAAATAATAATTGAAATAAATATTTTTCTGAGAAAAACTCTCAAGAGATATTGTACACTATACCAAGTGTCAGAAATGTTCTTATGGTCAACCAGTTTTATATTCAGAGTGCACATAATACAAGTCTAAAACAGACCTTTGGCTAGACACCTTATCAGAGATCATGGTTTTCATAACTGCAGATTATGAGTTAATTAATGTGCATTGTGCTGTCTTTCTTTTTCAGTACTGCCCTGCACACACAAGGGTCAGTCCCATCCTCCAGGGAAACCCTTCTGGGATGGTTCTGGTTGTACAGAGCTTTGCGTGTGCAACCCTTCGACAGGTTTAGTCACCTGCCAGAAATCTCAATGCAAACCTGAAGAAGAATGTAAAGTTGTAAAGGGTGTGAGTGAATGTGTAGCAAAAACCATTCCTGCTCCTGTCAAGCCACTAAAAGGTAACAAATAATCATTGAAATAAATATTTTTCTGAGAAAAACTCTCAAGAGAAATCTTACACTATTCCTAGTGTCAGAAATGTTCTTATGATTAACCAGTTTTATATTCTGAGTGCACATAATACAAGTCTAAAACAGACCTTTGGCTAAACACCTTATCAGAGATCATGGTTTTTATAACTGCAGATTATGAGTTAATTTATGTGCATTGTTCTGTCTTTCTTTTTCAGTACTGCCTTGTACACACAAGGGTCAATCCCATCCTCCAGGGAAACCCTTCTGGGATGGTTCTGACTGCACAGAGCTTTGCGAGTGCAACCCTTCCACAGGTTTAGTCACCTGCCAGAAATCTCAATGCAAACCTGAAGAAGAATGTAAAGTCATGGAGGGCATTGGTGAATGTGTGGCAAAAACCATTCCTGCATCTGTGCATCAATCAGAAGGTAGTTTACATTAATGAAAATTAATATTCTTTCCATCAATTTTTCATGATAAATAGTAAATTTTATTAAGTCTTGGAAATTTTATGATCAATCATTTTTGTAATTGGCGTGAGCATGATACACAAATGCCTGTGTCAGAACTTCTTAGTGTAGGTACCTTCTGCAGAAAAGACAGATGCCATTTTATAGACTTTAATTTTTGTGGTAGTGAATATGGTAATGCTGACCAGTTTTGGCATTGACATTCCACCCCAGTATCATCAGCTTCACGGTTTCCTCTTGGACAATTGTTAGTGGAGGGGGAACTGTTTCAGAGTTTAAGCAGCTGCCAGCTATGTTAATTAGCTCACATTTATCGATTGGTTCAACATACGAGCATGGAGATCAGAGAGCCGGAGGTTATTTTGACTTTTCTATGACGTTTGTGGAGCCGCTCGTGAATTCAGCAGCGAGTGCAGTGCCTTCGCTATCAATACTTGGGAGAAAAATGTCAGATTTAATTTCAGAACACCAACAAGTGTCAGTCCTTACTTTTCTACATTATAATATGCCTTCGAATGGATGGTTTTTTTGTCGCAAGAGCATTTTTTTCCGCAGCAGGGGAAGTTGTTTCTAGTCAGTCAGTTGTCCCCATAAGAGAGAAGGCTGGTGTACCTATCTTTCCATTTGGTGAACTGTTTCAACCAAAGTTTTTATTAAATAATTGGATGATAATGGAAGAAAATAAATACATAAAATTAACATTACAGATATTTTTGTGGATACATTTATCTGCAGAAACATCAGATATCATCTGTCTAATCGATCATTAATTACTTTTGTGTTTCAGAAAAATATCCCTTCGTGTACATCACGGTTTACATGTTCAATTCAAAAAGAGAGGAGAAGAGCAAAAATGCCCTCAACATCATCTCCTATAAACCGCATACAAATGTGGTTGTCACCGTCAATAAATCTTCATTCAGGAAAGAGCTGGATTTGCAGGGCCCAAAATCTGTGACATTGCAAGTGCCTCCTGAAACTGAAATGCAAGGTACTGGTAAATATACCAAAATGACAATTGTTCGTTCCACCAAACTCATCACGATTGTGTCCTCCAATCAGAAGAAGAATTCAGTTGACACCTCACTGGTGTACCCAGTGACTGAATGGGGCAAGGAGTATTATGTCTTTACTCCATCAGCAAGAGGATACCCGAAAGAGTTTGCTGTCTTCAGTGGACAAGATGCCACCTCTGTGACTGTACAGTTGAAGTGCGCTGTGAAATTCCAGGGTAAAGCTTATAAACCACGTGATAAACTAACTGTAAATCTTGGTGCATCTGAAATTCTCTACCTGGAGTCCAATGAAGACTGCACCGGGTCAAGAGTGGTGTCAGAAAAGCCTGTAGGTGTCATCTCAGGACATGCTTGTGCTTGGAAGAACTCTAAATGTCAGCACACCTTTGAACAGCTGTTACCTGTAGAGCGGTGGGGTACATCTTTTATTGTTCCACCTTTGGAGTATCAGGTCCTGAAGGACTCTGTGTATATCTTTGCTTCAAAGCCCACTCATGTCACTTACCAGTTTGGTGCCAAATCTGAAGTCATTGATCTCAGCGCTGGTCAGTGGAAAGAGCTTCCAATGGGTAAGAGTACACCATTAGCCATCTCTTCCACACAGCCCATTCAAGTCCTCTACTACTGCAATGGTGGCAAATTTAGTGATGGATCTGTATTTGACCCTTTTATCATGAATATTGTACCTACTGACAAGTTCTGCCAGGCCCACTCCCTAGAAGGTATGGAGAGCTTCAGTAACTATGCCCTTATCATTGCCAAGACCAAGGACATTAAAGAAGTCCAATTTGATGACAAGCATCCATCCTTCAAGTGGGAGCAAGTTCATGGGACAGAATACTCTTGGGCTCCTTACACCTATGAGAAAGGAAGAGGTCACCACATTCTGATGCATCCTACTGCTCCTATTGGAGTCTACAGTGTGGGCACAGCAAATGAAAATGGTTATGGAGCTCCTGCTGCTTGTGCTCGTAAGTAGCCAGAAGTATTTTTCTCACAAAAAGTAAGCATTCGCAGGTTTAAAATTGCAGAGAGAAGATTAGAATCATGAGTACATTTTTAGTACTACACTATCCCTCTTTTTCAGTCTTGACCTGCACCCACAATGGTCAATACCATCCTCCTGGAAAGCCATTCTGGGAGGACTCTGCCTGCACAGAGCTTTGCGAGTGCAACCCTTCCACAGGTTTGGTCAGCTGTAAGGAGTCCAAATGCAAAGCTGGAGAGGAGTGTACAGTTGTAGAGGGCGTGAGCGAATGTGTGGCAAAAACCATTCCTGCATCTGTGAATCTGCCGAAAGGTAACACATAATCATTGAAATAAATATTTTTCTGACAAAAACTCTAAAGAGAAATCTTACACTATAACAAGTGTCAGAAACGTTCTTATGATCGACCATTTTTGTTTGCAGAGTGGACATGATACAAGTCTAAAACTGACCTCTGTTTAAACACCTTAACAGAGATCATTGGTTCCATAACTGCAAATCATGGGTAACTTTCTGTGCATTGTGCTGTGTTTCTTTTTCATCACTACCTTGTACACACAAGGGTCAGTCCCATCCTCCAGGGAAACCCTTCTGGGATGGTTCTGACTGCACAGAGCTCTGCGAGTGCAACCCTTCCACAGGTTTAGTCACCTGCCTGAAATCTCAGTGCAAATCTGAAGAAGAATGTAAAGTTGTAGAGGGTGTGAGTGAATGTGTGTTAAAAACCATTCCTGCACCTGTTAAACCACTGAAAGGTACCATTTTTGAGTGCACTTGCCAGCAGATATCCTCAGCAGATATAATAGAAAATTTCAACTTGTTTTAAGTCTAAAAAGACTAAAGGATTGGATTGGTATTTTTGAAACCAGGTTATATTTGCCGATAATCTTGAATAACTGTGAGTAGTGGAGAATAAAACTGAAACCTTTTTGTTGCATCCTCATACATGGCTCCCATTGGAATACAATACAAATTTAGCCATGTTCTAACACTGAAAAATCCATCGCAAACAGAGTATAGTATCAAAAGTTATGAGCTTGGGGAGTTGCATTCTTCTGGCTGTTATAATTGCTAGCTAAATCTGAGCAGGACTTTGCATGTAGGGGGAAATGGTTGCAATGGTGGCTTATTTGTTTACCAATCTGTAGCTTTAGACCAGCCAGTTGAGACCAATCTGCATTGACAAAATGTTCATGACAATTCAGCTTATCAACCCAAAGACATTAGCAGCCTAAACAGATATTCTTTTCGGGCAGCTAGCAGTAGCAACCTCTGCCAGTGTTTTATTTCTCCAGCAATCAATGCGAGCCAATTTACGGATACAAGTCCTTACAACGTTAGCTAGCAAAGTTGGTCATTTATCGACATTACAAATCCGGTGTCTGCTAGTGCTGCAGCAAGAATGCAGCCGGACATGGGAAAAACCTGAATGGTTCGAGAGATAGTGCCTTTGTGCTCATTTTCATTCCTTTGGTTGCATTACATTACATTACACGCATTTAGCAGACGCTCTTATCCAGAACGACTTACACAACATTTTACATAGCATTTACATTCCATCCATTTATACAGATGGACATATACTGAAGCAATTCTGGTTAAGTACCTTGCTCAAGGGTACAATGGCAGTGTCCTACCCGGAAATCAAACATGTGACCTTTAGGTTAAAAGACCAACCCCTTACCCATTATACTACACTGCTACCTTAATAATCAGTAATGTCAACATGTTCATTGCACACCCGATGGTCAGCAAAATGGAAATCATGGAGAGGTGCGTTGATATCTACCTGTATAACAAGCTTTCATTCTATTCCCACAATTGGGAGCAGTGCACTTGCAAACTATTTCACAGCATGTGCTTCATTTAGCAAGACTACTAAAACTATTAGCTTGTCTGTACACTGTTTAGTTTGTTCACGATGATGGCGGTGATGTGGTGCACCCACGTAGGTAAGGACTGCCCAGAGTACAGAAGTTTACAGTTGGCTGTGACCTAATACTTGGTTTGAGAATAAATAGTTCCAAATGAAATGGAACATTGCTGTTTTTCCGAAAGGATTTATAAATTTCTGAAAAATAAGTGGAGACCGCTATGAATATCCTCAGCATCCCATTTTTGAGAGAAATGTTTATCATGCTTTTTGAAGGCTGCAAACTTTTCCCCCACTGTATTCCTATCGGAGCCAAAAAAAGGGTTTAAAACTCAAGCAATCAGAAACATTTTTGTCTCCACTCCTCAGGATTATTCCAAAATATGGTCTGGGTTCATAGATACCAAGCCTAACCTTTAAGATTTATTTATTTATTTGGCTTTTGCAGTGCATGTCTTATTCAGAGTAAACATGATGATTTGTTTTGATATTCTTCATGTCAGATTGCTTTGCACTCTTTTCACAGTCGATGAGTGTCCAGTCAAGAACTGCTACTGTGATCATCAGGGGAAACAAATGAAGGTCAGCCTGCCTAATCCTAAACATCTTACATCACCTATTTCACAGGATACTCCACACAAATATACTCCCACACTCACACATATATACATGTATACGGCTTGTTTAAACATTTTTATCTACATTGTGCCCATTTTGGTATTAAAGTCACGATACAAATTTGACAGCAATGACAACTGCCTCATGGGATACCTGTGTTTGTGCCTCATGGGATACCTGTGTTTGTGCCTCATGGGATACCTGTGTTTGTGCCTCATGGGAGACCTGTGTTTGTGCCTCATGGCAGACCTGTGTTTGTGCCTCATGGCAGACCTGTGTTTGTGCCTCATGGGAGACCTGTTTGTGCCTCATGGGAGACCTGTTTGTGCTCATGGTAGCTACCTTGTGGCTCTCCAACCTGTGTTGTGCCTGCATGAGAAGGACCATTGTTTGTGCCTTTCACTTGGGAGTGAGGCCTGTGCTTGTGCCTCATGAGAGACCTGTGTTTGTGCCTCATGGGAAACCTGTGTTTGTGCCTCATGGGATACCTGTGTTTGTGCCTCATGGGATACCTGTGTTTGTGCCTCATGGGATACCTGTGTTTGTGCCTCATGGGATACCTGTGTTTGTGCCTCATGGGAGACCTGTTTGTGCTCAGTTAGCTTACCTCCCTGTGGCTTTCCAACACTGTTGAGTGTCACAAGACGACCGTAAAGCATGACGGAAGGGGCTGAAACACATTTGTCTCCCTGTCTCCTTCTCCACTTTGGGCAGTTTGGCGAGGCCTGGCTGATGGGTAACTGCTCCGAGCAGTGCGTCTGTCTCGCTGGGGGGGCGGTGCAGTGCGAGAAGGTTGGGGGGTGCGCCCCAGGAGAAAGCTGCGTGGAGCTGGATGGGGCGCAGGAGTGCTCCACGCCTGAGGCCACCTGCCACCTGCTCCCGTCCGGCGGGTTCCACAGCTTTGACGGGCTGGAGGACCGGCTGTGGATGGAGGGGACCTATTCTCTGGCAGTGCCTGGCCCCGATGCCCAGTTTGCATTCAGGATCACTGCCCACCTGAACCTCTTCGCCTGTGAGCCCGCGGTGACCTTCACCACCCTCTTCTACAAAGACCTGAAGGTTGAGGTGAAGAGAGACTTGACGACAGAGGTGAGCAACGCAGTTTTCTTTTGCTTTACTCTTTCGTTATTTTTTCATTTTTTTTTGAAGTTTTTTCAAAATGTATCGCTTGAAGAAATTTTATATTTGTCCTCAGCTGCAAAAGAGGCATTGGGGACTTGGAATACAACCCCATTTGTAGTCCTGTTAAGCCCTAAAAAATGCAATGGAGCAGAGTAGGATGGCTCTGGGTTAAAGTTCTGGCAGGGGAAATGTCAATATTCTGCTGATGCCACATCGGCCCGTTCTAAACATCCCAAACAAAATGCAGTTTTGCTAAGAAGGACAAATTAAAGACTGCTTGCCTAACTTTTAAAGCACCAATTAACACCGGTGCTCTTAGAACAAGTGGTTCAGTCATTTATGAAGTAAATATATGAGAACACTGTCTGACATTTGAGTGTTAAAATGTTTTTTTTTTTTTGGGGGGGGGGGGGGCAGGTGGATGGAAAAGCGGTGTCCCTTCCTTTCCGCACAAACAACGGCCTCAAAATTGAGGAGTCCCAGGACACCGTGGTGGTTCGGCACACCTCCGGGCTGACCTTACTCTACTGCGGCAGCGGGAGGGTCAGCGTGACCCTCACCGCAGCCTTCAGGGGCAAGATGGCGGGTCTGTGCGGCAACTTCAACGGCCAAGCCAAAGATGACCTGAGGCTCCGCGATGGCTCCGTTACCGAAGATTTTGATGAATTCTACAAGGATTTGAGGGTTTGACCAGGTGAGTTTAACAACATCTTTGCAGCTAGCCTAATTGGTAATTCAGTGTACACCACAGTGCAATGTATTCCAATGGACAAATCGATGTGTAATCTGGAACTGTTTTGATCATGTGGCAATGTCCTTCAGGATTTTAATCATGTGCCAGATTGAGGAGATACTCATCTTAATTTGAGATGGAGACCTAAAGCATTCCAGGACTCAAGAGATTTGCTGGAATGGAAACCATATCTCTGCTTTACCCTTGGTGGCTATGGAATCAAAGCAACATGAGAATTTGTATTATTTTCTATTGTGTTCTGTTCTTATTTTTACATTTAAACTTCATTCATTTATGAGGCTTTTTGCATTCAGAGCATACACATGTATCAGTTTAAGCCTGCATCAGTGCAGGGCATGATATAGATCTAGTCTCTGCAATCAGATTTAAGTTAAGTTTTTATGGATTTTTTTTCCATTTATGAAAAAGTGTTTTAGGGATTTAATTAAAACAACTTCATTTAAAAAGATGTGTTGCAGTCTTAATGTATTTGGGTTTTAGATTATATATTTTGGGCCTTGAACGAGAGAACTAGAAAGTGGCTGTCAAAAGGACCACGAAACAGAAGTCACCTTTCTTATACCCTTTTTTCTATTACGACAAGGACATCCAGTTTGTCTGCACTTCCTTTGTCGCATGGTACTTCAGTCCTCCTCCAGCTAGAGGTCACCATAGCCTCTTTGTCAAGCCCCTTCCCAATTACAATTATCTCATTTACACCACCTAAATAACCTACGTCGATAAAGTAATTGCAAATAATCTAGCGCAGGCAATGACTGACAGCAGGGCTTACAAGCGACACTCATGTTAAATTCTGTTAGATTACTTACAACTATAGACATGCTGTAGTACTTTTAAGTATTGTACAGGGGCATGATTGGTTTTGTTATAAGCAGTGGGAAATGCCCACATTAAAAATGAGAGCAGCCTTTAACTTGCACAAAACAATTGTCATGATTCAACTAATTAACTAATCATGGTCTTCAATCAGGAGAATCAGGTGTCTTAGCGCTGGGCTAAAACAAAAACCTGCACCCACACCAGCCCTCTTCGGAAAAGATTGGACACCCCTGCTTTGTATGGATTCATTTTTCTTTCTACTGCAGCGATACTCAGCCCTGGTCCTGGAGCGCTATCTGTAGCATTTAGTTTTTGCTTTAAGATCAGTGACCGATTCAGACTCAAGAAACCAGGTGACTCGAGTTAACTGTGGAATAAACTGCTTTCACAATTTCTGCACCACTTGATATATTGTAAAAAGGGTAGGTCAAATAAGCTAAGGCTTCTTCCTACACCTTTTCGGTCATTTTAATATTGGTTCTTTTTTTTTTATACACACCTTTTGGAAAAATGAGTTTACTTATTATTTACTGATATCCATGTACACTCATCTTTGTAAAGATAATGTTAAGGACCAAAATAAACTGTCTGTCTATCTACTCAAGTTCTAACAACAAAAGCCAGCACCCTGTGGCTGTCCTCGACCAGGAGTGAGGCTCACTGGCTCCAAGACATGCTTTTGGTATCATTTAAACTTCCATCCTTGTGCACTTTCATTTCTGACTCTCCCCATTTTAGATCAACTAATTGTTTTTTATTTATTATTATTATTATTATTATTATTATTATTATTATTATTAATAAAAATAAATGTCTCAATTAGAAACTCAATTGCGCAATTTGTCACTTGACTGTGCCACTGGGGAGCCCATAGGGAACCCTGAAGGATTGCCATTGAAATACTACATGCTAACTGCATGAAACTACTTCCATGTTAAAATATTAACGTTAAAAATCAAATAATACACTGGGACTTGTTTTTCTTTTTATGTAGATGCAGCATAACCTTTTTGTTTTGGTTTTTATATATATATATATAACGTTTATCTAATTAATGATCATAAGCACACACTGCTGTACGGAACTATCTTTTACAGCCAGAATGTTCGGGTTGACGAAAAGAAGGTCATAAATTTGTTGAAAAATACACACACACACACACAAACATTTTAATTTATGAAGTTGAAGACTATAAAGTTAATTTTAGGCAATAAAGAAAAGTCTACTTCGTGACAGCTAGACGATCAATATTGCAACACAGTCGTCAGTACAAATTTGCCTGACAGTAAGGTCCATTCTATTGCACGATGTAGCTATTCGCAAGCCAAATTCGTCCTCCCCAATAGACGGGGGCCAAACGTGCAAGTTGCATTCAGATCGTAAACACAAGGTAATGTGTCATTGACAAGAATTCCTACAGTAGCCTAAATTGACAGTGCAGTTCGCTGGAGCCGTGTCAAGTTTCAGTTTTCGCAGATGGTCTGAGCAGGAAATGTGGAGAGCTTCTCCACTTCCTCTGCCCTGTGTTTAGTCCGATGTTAAGCATCTTTTGCTCTCCACATCAGTCGCGGTCTATACTCGCGAACAATTAACCGGACAAGAGTTTAAGTCAATTTAGCGCGCCTTCCAGCAGCCCGTCATCAAAAGCGAAGACGCACAGTCGTTCGACTTCATTCTGAAGGGATTTTCGAGACTTCTTCACGGTTCCATCTATGTTCTTTCTGTTAATATACTGTAGTTTCATACCTGAAGGCAAATATGTTGGAAGCTGCGTTTGTGTTTAGCATCGTCTGCATGGCATTGCCAGGTAACCGTTTTATTTGGTTTATGCCTGACATGTTTCATTTGCTTGGGTCCTCTTGTGATTCCTATAAGTCACTTAGATGTCCTTGCATTGCACCGAGTTATTTATAATGTATTGATTGGCTATTATTTGCGGGTATCAGCCAAACGACTCGTGTCCCTTGTACTTGAGACAGGCATGCGTTACACGAGCCACTCATAATCATCACTGGCATTTCTACTTGTGTTCTCAGGAGTTTTGGGAAATGTGTGGTCGGTGTCTTTCCCCATCAAAGAGTCCTGCGTTTGGGCTGGAACGACAACTACGCTGCCATGTAGGTACGAGTATCCCAGCGGGTTCACGGTAACGAACGTGATGTGGTTCCGTCTCACTGTTGACGGCAAGAGGGAGTTTGTTATTCACACCGATCAGAACCTGGTGAGCCCCACCTACAAGGGCAGGACTCGGTACACGGGTAGCTACAAGACGTGCAATCTACAGATCACTAATATCAGGAGCACCGACAGCGGGCTGTACCACTTCAGGTTTGAGACAGACCGCTGGCAAGGCAAATGGACCTCAGCTGACGCAGCAACCCTTTCCATTACAGGTAAAGTCATTTTACCGTGTAGCGTAGCATTACGGATAATGAATTGGGCTTGCAACTCTGAGGTTGCAGGTTAGATTCCCAGCTGTGGCACTGGTATCAAGAAGTTGAACAAGGTAGCCTACTTAAACTGAGATGCTTAAGTGAAAATCCTGCTCTGCGAATATTAATATACATATGTTTGTATATACATATAAA
This sequence comes from Anguilla rostrata, assembly GCF_018555375.3. Lineage (NCBI taxonomy): Eukaryota > Metazoa > Chordata > Actinopteri > Anguilliformes > Anguillidae > Anguilla > Anguilla rostrata. The sequence goes on along the minus strand of NC_057933.1, from coordinate 82,681,677 downwards.
AGAAATGGAAGCTTTGCAAATTGTTCTTGCTAAGAGTGTTTGTTAAATGTCTAGCTGTACCTGCTGTGTAAAATTGCTTAATATTAAACGGCATTATATTAAATTGAACTATTAATATATTATTATATATTATTAACTAGAGTACATTTTGTGTCATACAGTGTATGACAACATGGTACATGTATACATGTGCACTTGGTTAGTTGTTTGGCTTAATTGTGCTTGAATTGAATGACAATGTTGATATTTTCACCTTTAATGTTTTGAGCCACTACCTGTGCATCTGTTACAGAGCTTCAAGTAGAAGTCCATCCAGCTAGAACTGAAAACAGGTTTGCGTCCGGAGAGACTGTTTATCTGAGATGCATTGCGAGGGGATGTACAGCGTCGGGGAAGACATTTGCGCTCTACAGGAACGGAGTGAACTTGGGGCCGGCCAATAACTGGTTCACAATTTATAATTTTGACCAACAACACGCAGGCACGTTCACCTGCCGTATTCTCCCCCAGCGGATACAGTCCCCGGGCATCACGCTGGGTGTTGGCCGTAAGTAAAATCGACCGAAAACGGTGACATCATCATCATCATGCTATTTGCAAACCATCGAAACGGTGAATGTGAGACTCGACGCATATGACAGTTTTCATGGCAGTAATGCAGACCTATGTTTTACAGTAGCGTCGCTGTGAAAAGACAGACTTCTCTGACCGAATTAATTAATTACTCACATACATAAACCTAGATTTCCAGTAGCTTTTTTTCTGAAAATACGGACGGCCCTGACCTTTGCATAGCGTGGGAATTAATTATGTAATCATAAAATATCATAGTTCTTTTCCTGGTTGTTTCCTGAACTCGTCCCTGTGCTCGCAACAGATGCTCCGCGATCGACGTCGGTCACGGTAAGCCCGCCGGGCGCGATAATGGCGGGCAGCTCCGTGACCCTCTCTTGCCGCAGCAGCGGCGAGCCTCCGGTGGAGAGCTATGCCTGGTTCAGAGATCGCCAGAGCGGCAGCCTGCCCGACAGCTTCAAGCCCCAGCTTTACCTGAGGAAGACGAGGCCCTCTGACTTTGGGCTGTACTACTGCGTAGCCAGGAACTCCCTGGGCTTCGAGAGGTCCAGCCCCGCCCTGCTCAACATCACCTGTATGTACCCGCAACCTCGTCGGCTGTAGCTTCACCTGCCATAGCTTTTTTTTTTTTTTTACAGTCTGTAAAAAATTTGAACGTTAGAACATGAACATAAAAAGCCCATCTAGATTCGTCATTTACTTTACAAACTAGACAGCTTCAAGCACTGCATCAAGCCTGAACTTGAGTACCCCAAGTGTCCCTGCCTATATGACAGGACCTGGCAAACGGTTTGACATTTAAGTTTAAAAAAGTATTCTATTCAATCTTAATCAAGATTTTCCAGTTTATATTGTTGTCTCTCATACTGTATATTAAAGAAATACAGGTGCACCTAATTCCCACTGATGTCATATGAAATGGCAACACAGAAAAGAAAAAAATAACATACAATTTTTACTCAATTTACACAATACATTTATCATAGCTCAGCATTTTATCATGGGGCAGTCAGGGAGAGGTTGTTAAAAGTGGATGTTTCTGAAAGAATTTAAAAAACATGGCAGATCCATTTTATTTTGTGTGTAGCTCTAGATGCCAGGAGCAGATTGAACCATTCTTGAGTAGATACAGTAAGAGAACCTTCCTTAGAATTGGTCATTTATGTGAAAGTGTACTTTGAGTCATTCATTCTTGTGCAATAACTTATTTTATACTCAGACGAGACAGAACCAATGTCATAAGACTTCTGACCTTTGAGACTGGATGACAAATTTTCACTGACACAATTTCACCATGTCGGCCATAGCTTTGTCCCCCACTATTTTCAGCCATTGGAGTTGCTAGTTTTTGTTTTCACCCTTTACTGGAAAAGAAATAGAAATATTATCTCTCATTTGGTTCCTGTTTCAAAATTTTTTAATTATATATATTTTTTGTTTAAAAAGGCTGAGGCCTTTGTTTATAATATGTATTATGGGATGGATTACCAGCTCGCTGCTTTCGGTCTCCCTTTTTGCGATGGCAGCTAACTGCTGTTAGCCGCTAGGGGTCTAGTTTTAGCAGTCACTGATTTGATTATTTGAAACCAAGGCGTTCGGTTGAATGCAAATACAAACGGTGAAAACTATACCCTAATCGTAGTGGTTTTAAAAGGGGAAAATAAAAATGAACTTTTAAACAGTTGCGAGATGATTCTTATTACCTAATTTCAGCATGTTTTTTTTTTAATTTAGTTATTTTTTTTTAATAGTGGAGATTCCCTTTCATTTCTACAGCCAGTTCAGACTCAGTAGACCTGGTTTAGACAAGTGTGTACTTGTGTGTAAATGAAGAACCAGCACGCCCTGCGGCTCTCCAGGACCGCGAATGAGGACCACTGAATAGGCCTCTATTGACCCCGAGGGCCTCAGCAGTGCCCGCGGTCCGCGGCTTCCTGCGCCGTTTCCTCTTTCGGTCTTGGCCACGGCCCGTCTCGTCTCGTGATCTTTCAGACGCGCCGACGGGGACCGAGGCGCTGGTCAGCCCCGGTGGTGACATCACGGAGGGCTCGTCGGTGAACCTGACCTGCCGCAGCAGCGCCAACCCGCCGGTGGCGCGGTACGCCTGGCACCAGGTCTCCGGCGCCCGCTCCTGGGGCAGGGGGTCCCTGCAGAACCTCAGCTTCCCCAGCGTCCGAGCCCATCACGCCGGCCGGTACTACTGCACCGCGTGGAGCCCCCTCGGGCAGGAGACCTCCGTCCCCGTCGGCCTGCCCGTGCTGTGTGAGTGTCCGCTGCGCGCCCCGCTGGCGGCGCGGCGCGCCGGATTTCACCGGTCTGTGCCGCGTACGTTGTCGCAGCTTGCGAGTTTGAACTACGCGCCGCTGGCTTCGGTTCTCGAAAAGCTGGTTAAATTCAAGATCGCAGAAACTGTCACCTGGGCTGACCCTGAAGTGAAAGTAGGTGCTTCAGAACAGTGCTTCACAAGGCTTAATGCCAAATACATTGAGATATCAAAAACTGCCCCGTTGTCTGTAATTCCCTACATCAAAGTGCAATATTGTGTATTTGTGCGACTGCTATTCCCTTGCGATTCACTGTGCAACAACAGTGAAACAGATATGAAACTGTGGGTTAATTACGTTACATTTTAGCCATTTAGTAGATGCGACTTACAGGGATGTAAATATATAATGTACAGTCCATTTATACTGCTGGATATGTTACTGAAGCAACTATGAAGTACTTTGCTCACACACACAACCAGAGTGCACCAGCTGTGAATGAAACCTGGAACCTGGGAGCCTGAGCCCAGTTCCCTGCCCATTATGCTACATTGCCGTCCGGTAAAGGTGGGAGGAGCTCAGGTTAAGGGAATGCTCTCCGCCACGTTGGCGAGTTGTCCCGTCTCTCCCAGCTGTGTGAAACGTTTTTTTTTTTTCGACGTGTGTCTTTCAGACGCCCCCAAGAACACTTCGGTGTCAGCGCGGCCGTCCAGCGAAATCGACGCGGGCACCTCGGTCACCCTGACCTGCAGCAGCAACGCCAACCCCGCCGTGGAGAACTACACCTGGTTCAGGGTCGATGAAGCTGAGGCGTGGGTAACCCGATCGGGCCCCAGCTACACCATCGCTGAGGTCAGCCCCGGGGAGGGGGGGCGCTACTACTGCCAGGCCCGTAACCGGATCGGGGCACACAGCTCGCCCATCCTCACCGTCCGGGTGCGAGGTAGGTGGGGAGGGGGTGGATGGGTGGGGGAGGGGCAGGCCACCTGTGTTGTTTGTCCACTCTGCAGACCTGACATGGCGGGGGAAGGGAGGGGTGCGGGGTTGTTGGAGGGTGTTGGGAGTGGACACGGGGGTGCTGTGTCTCGTGACATTTTACAGGGGTTTTGTGAAAGTCCACCAAGAATAAAATTGTGCAGAATTTGGTTATTAAATTCACAATTAATTTTATGCACCATGTGTACAGACAATGTAAAAAATTCTGTGGGAAAAGTTGATGTAAAGTGGCAATGCTTTTCAACCTTTAGGGGCGCGTCCTATCCAGTGCTGTGCAAAATACAAATTTTACCAAAAGTTCCTGGCTTTTATATAAGTTAAAAAAAACCTTTACACTATGCATAATGTGCATTGTGAAAATAAATGTTATTGAAAAACAATTCAGAACTTCAGTCTGAATAAAACAGCATCTACTGAATGCCATGTAAATGCAAATGTACAGTTTAATGACTGTATTTTTGCTGGATTTTCGTGAGGTTGCATATCCTGGCCGCGCGTCCCAAACAAGAGATGTCCCTGTATTTATCCGATGAAGTGTAACATTCTACCAGAAAAAGGGGGAGGGGCTTGTTTCGAACGGATCACATGGGGAGGGAATCAAATGAGCAGTTCTATCGATCAGCTGATGAAGGTGAAATCCCTGTAAGGATTTTAGATGTACAGCCAACCCAAGAGTTACTGGCACCCTTCAAAAAAATGAGCAGCAATGATATGGAGAAAATAAATAATACACAAACTGATTCAAGTTTTCTGCTCAAACATTTCGGGAAACTTTTTACTTTCACTCTAATAAATATAATTCTTATTAAAAACATTTTTTTTTAGTGGTAGCATTTTAGGGGTCAGAACTATTGCTGCTGATTTTCGTGAAAGGTGCCATTAATTTGTGGTGCGTTTGGGAGTATGTCAGATTCTGTAGAAAAACATGCACGGTGTCAAGTGGTTAGCATTGTTTCCCCATTTTACAACATTGAAAGATTCCATCGGACTATGTCACGAAATAATTAAGTATTAAGTTCCAAATTAAAAATTCTGGAAAATAATCAGCAATCTCTAACGGTCTCTGGCTCCAAATTCCTTTATGCTTTCGGATAAGAAGCAAACTCTTTATCATATTTTATGACACTAAGCTTCATCATCTCCTGGTTGACCTGTGGCCAGTGTTCAGACAGACCGCACGTTTCTCTGGGGTCATCAAACTAATAATGACCTTATTTTCCATGACCTTTTAGTCTGGCTTGTGAACATTTATGAACTTTTACTGCTGTTGGGGGGTCATGACTAAAGCTGTGTGCAGGAAGCAGTCCTTGCCTTTCTAACCTTCCCCTTCAGCTTCGCTGTATTAGCTGTAGTGCACATGGAATCCACGAGGGGGCGGCAGAGGACTCATAAGAGCATAGTGTAGTGTGGCAGCTAGGAAGCTGGCCCTATAACGCTGGAGTTACACACTCTTATCTTGGGAGTTGAAAAACTTAAGAACATAGAAACATTTGATGAGAACAGCCCCATTTAGCCCCATCTTGGCTCATAATATTTCCTCCCAAGGATCTGCTTCTAGTACATGACCTTCTAATACAAGTCCTGTGCTGTCCCGTGCATTGTACACAATGTTAAGTGCTTATAATGACACAGAGAATACGTTGCCTTGGATGAGGGCATTTGCTTTGCATGCAAACGAGGTAATGTCATTTTCAGACTAATGGGCGTGTCTTGTTCCTGATTGACAGGCAGGCTGAAAGTGATCGCATTGGCTTCTGCTGTGGGCGTGTCCGCCGGTCTCATCACACTCACTGTGATGGTCATGATAAGGTAAGGAGACTGCCCAGCCTACAGCTGGCCTTCCCATAATGCTGTGCGTGCTGCCACTGTTTTACATTGATGTGACTGGCATTAGAATTAGCAAGGGTGGACATTTTGATGCACGTCACAGCATATAGCTCTTTCCCTCACATTACCTTAGTTGTATTGTTTTGCATTGGTTTGCTTGTTGATGATGTCAGCAGGAAACGATGTCACCACTAGATAGGGTGTATCAGGCATTGCATTTGGCAGGAGTACTGATGTCCGTCTGCAAAGTACAACTAAATTGAAATTGCTGACATGGGCGCTACATGCTGTCTTTATGTTTGTTTAATATTTATGTGTTACCATGTTTTTTGGCCAGTCTCTGGTACAGTAACCTTTTGGCCGAAAGTCTGGCTGTTCTAGCATTACCTCAGGTCTGCACAGACACTGACCCGCCTCCTGTTTCCTCCAGTAAGAACATGCACAGGGTTGACACTGAGTCTGCTGAAGAAGACAAGCAGGTGATGTAAACAGTACCTGTAATATCCTGTGTTAGCACTGTGATACTCCGGTAGTCGTGTGTCCGGGTTTTACTCAGCACGGTTATTCAGCTAACCCCCTGAGCATGCTTCATGACACAGGCCCCAGGAGGCAATTTTGGGGATGATTAGGTGGCCAGGTTTAGGGAACCAGTTCTGTGAGAATTTGATCTGGACACTAGGGTAAGCATCTCACGCTTCTCCTGGGGATTTTAACAGTGAATCAGATACTGACTTTAATGCCTCAGTCGAAGGACGCAGTTTTACCATGTCGTACATTGAAGCGTGGGCGTTTCTCATCGCTAATGAAATTGAAATTGTTTTTAGGTGGAGTTAATACAACGGACATCCTCGTCATCAGGGGACACAATGTTTCTTGAGACACTTCAAGAGACGTTTCAGGCGAGATCCACAAAGATGACAGACATACCAGTAAGGAAACACTTCCAAGTTCTGTCACAAGGGGTCGCCACACTGCTGCAATTTTTCAGATGCCCGTTGTACTGTATGTCCCATGACAAGCCTTGAATAGGGGAAAAATCTAAAGCTAAAAGCACCCTTTGGAATAACGTGCCGTTTGCAGAACGGCATGTTACGTGCATTTAAGCATTGTTGATATAAGAAATTATACAAAATTGGGAGGCCCAGCCAATAGTTTGGAATCTACTAAAGTAATCAAAGAAAATTTCAGTGAAATCCCAGAGTGGGCAGAAACCTGGCAGATTAAATTTAGTATAGCCAAATTTTAAGTTCTGCTTGTGGGAAATAAAAACATTTGGCAGGATTACTTTATGGGAGGAACTAAATTGGAATGTGCTGAATTTGAAAAAGACGTGGGAGTAATGGTTGATCAAAGCCTTTCAGGTTCTAGCCACTGTGCTGTGGCAGTAAAAAATGGCAACAGGATGCTGGGATATATAGCCAAAAGTATTGAGTTTAAATCCAAAGAAGTTATACTTATCTTATATAATACATTTGTCTGAACACACTTGAAGTATTGCGTGCAGTTCTGGGAACTGTACTACAAGAAAGATATAGAGGCTCTGGAAAAGGCTCTAAGAAGATTAGGTACAGATAATGGATGGACGGATGGATGGATAGATGGATATGATAGCTAAAAATAAGGTACACCGCCCAGCCTCCGTTTGAATACAGCTTTCATGCAGGCTTTGTTGGGAGGGTTCCTTCAGCTTGCGGTCTGTTTAACACCATGAGGCATAAAGACCCCCCATGCATGTTTGATGCAGGAGGAGCCGGAGGATGTGTATGAGAATGTGCACGAGAATGTGCATCCCTGCATCGTCCCCATAAAGGATGTGACTCAGAACCCAGAGGCAGACGGCCCTCTCAACTACATCACAGTTCATTTCTCCCAGAGGTTCAGGTAAGAGCAGGCAGACACGGCAGGAGGTACCTAACTGAAAAAAAAGTCAGTGGTAAATGATTGCTCATCATACATTTTTCAGTTTTTTTTTTTGATTTGAAAAAAAAATTCTGAAAAATACGGAAGTGGGATCCACTCTCTGCCACACCAGAAGCCTGCGTTATGTCCGTTGTGTCCTTTTGTGTGTTGGCTTGATATGGTAAAGTGTTCTCCCTCCACCTCACGTGGTGGAGCATGTTGCTCTGGCAGTCGAGTGTGTCTTTTATTGCAGATAACTGACGACACCTGCGGGGCCAGCGAAGGCCAGGATTTGCACTTTTAAATGGAGGCGACGCCCATCCATCTCTCTCTAATATCTGCTCTCTTGTAATCCACAGTGCTGCTGGCATTCTTGGACTCCGACTTTCTTTTTTTCTTAGTTGACGTTGTTATTTTATTTAATACATTTTCTTCATGAGTCAGCTATTTTGTGTGGGATATTTTATGTTCCAATTTTCCTGGGGCGAGTCGTAACATAATATGAAGTCAAAGAGCACCTCCATTTCCATGGGGTTTGTGTGTCTGAAAATGCAAATGCAATCACAAGTCTCGATTGCAGACTGTACTTAGTTCTACTAAAATATAGTAGAATAAGTACAGGTGTTGAGCAATAAACCAGCATGTGAAAATTGTGCAGATCTTCCCAATGGGTAGGTATCATTTAATATTATGGTAAAGGGGGAGGACAAAGCCAAATGCTACCACACAGTGCAAAGCCTGTCTGAATAAGGATATGACACCTCTCTTTCTTAAATTTCAGCCACGAGCAAATTCCTGCCACAAAAACACCATCAGATGGAGAAAAAGAGTCTAGGAACGCCTCTGATGTCATCTACACAGCTGTGGCCAGGCCCAGTCATTTGTAGAGGTAGAGTATACACACTAAATAAAGCAGTGCTCTTTGCAAAGTGCCCTAGAATCATCCATCAAATTGTGGAATTAGCCACATGGCCAAACTGAGGCCTGGGTTCAAAAAATCATTTGTCCTTTTCCCACAAAAACACAGTTTGGCGAGTTCCTTCTTGGTGATGGGTTGTGAAGAAGAAAGAAAAACACAAAAAATTCAGTTTAATGGTGAGGGAATTTAAGCCTGAGACTGGAGATTACTGAAAGCTTGGCACAAGCACTTTGGACAAAGAAATAAGCAAATGCTCAAACGGGGCTTTTATGTTTTACGTCTTTTTTTTTTTTTGGCATGTGACCTCCATCTGATTGATGCTTCAGAAATTTTATTTTTCTTTTATTCAAAGGGTTAGGATTGATTCAGAATGTGCACAGAGATGGTTATTCCTGCATTAAGGATGATTTGAATGGGGTGTGCTACTTCCATACAAAGAGTACATAGCCAAAAATATGTGGACATCCAACATCTCATTTTATTTGGGTCATATAGTGTATGTGTGTGGCCATTGTAGCCCTCTCTCTCTCTTTCTCCCTCCCTCTCCCTCTCCCTCCTCTCTCTCTCGTTAGATGCTGTATGTGTGGGTCCTGCTCAGATGAATGACTTTGTGTCCCCTGCCTACAATTCATCCTGCTCATCAGATGCATTGAAGGGCGTGGCATTTTAATTCAACTCACATCTTCACATGGACTTTCAGTTTTGACATTCTGTTGTCCCAATTCAATACCTAGCTGCTATTAATATACTTGGCCATGAAATATATGACTCGACTCACTTCACTATTAACAGACTAATTTAATAAATACTTTTGTTCATAGAAAATGTCTGATTTTGGAGTTTCTCTTTTGCTGGTGGTTTAAAGTGAGAGGCGTAGAACTGAACTCCACTTAACAGGCTATATTATGAGGTAGCGCTGAGAGGCAAGCACTGTGAAAAATATTTACATTTCAATGATTTATGGCCAGGTTATAACGGTTGTATGACAACAGGCGGTCTTTAAGTTGCATGCTATTTCCATGTTAAAAAGCTGTATGTAAATAAAGCGGAGGAAGGTTTGCATTCTTTCATACCCCCTTCATGAGAAAAGCTGGTTTATGTTTAATTCGCTCCCACACTGTGATAGAAACAAACTTGTGCCAGAAATAAAATGGTGTTTGTGTTTAAATATAACTGTAATAATGACTGTTATTTAACTACAGTGTCTAGTATTGCTATTTCAAAATGCAAAATGTATGCAATATAGTTGACTGCGAGAACACGAAGATCATAATGCATTGTTCCAAAGTAATATTAAATTACCCACAATTACCAACTGTACGTTTCAAAGTTATGATGTGGCGCCTTAACAACTACAAATCAGAACATGCAGTGTAATAGCATGACAATTAATGCAGACTAAGATTTGTAAAAGTAAACAGTGCATGATGTCAACAGGAACAAGAGAGGCCAAGAAAAAGGGGGGTGAGTGAGAAAGAGTGTAAAGGGTTGCCAGGCAACACACGGTAAGGACAGGTAAGGGCACCTGTTTGACGACTTGGGTGTTATGAAATGAGAGCCGCCTTTTTTTGTTGGCTGCAGCATAAGCAGGTGAACCAGTTTTTATGCATTAATATGGGAACAAACAAATTTCTGAGGAGTAAAATGTAAATGCAAATCAAGAAATTTATGGCTATGAACACTGTAAGCCAGATGTTGGCTGGGATAACTGAGCTACTTTGTTTTTTTCTAATCAAGAGAACATTAGATATCATCCAAAATCATTTGTGTTTAATAACCGATTCCAGACGAGAGATCTCTAGAACCTTCTTTGTGTATCACTATTCCCGTGTGATTTATATTCTGGGTCCAGAATGTCTGTTCAATTTGACACAAACTTGTTCGTAATGTTTTACATGCGAATGTTAAGTTAAACGTTAAGTTAAATGTTAAGTTTTGCATACTCTCTCATCATCAGTACATGTGCAGTATTCTTGCACAAATGCTTGTGGTTTACAGTGGTCATATTTACACAGAAGCAGAGGTCGCACCTCATAACCCTATACTATCAGATCATTTCCTTATTATGTTCAATATTAAGGCATCATATCCTCCTGTATCAGAGCCTAGACATTACTACAGCCGCTCAGTAAACCCTGAGGTTATTCCAAAGTTTTTAAATATGGTTTTGAGTCATTCCTCTCCACAGAAGAAAATGCTGATGAAGCCGCTCTGGACCAATTGACTAACCAGCTAACCCTTACCCTCAGGAACACTCTTGATGTTGTTGCCCCCCTTAAAAGAAGAAACCCTAGTCAGAAAAAGCACACTCCATGGTGTAACAATACCACCCGGGCCCTGAAGCAGTCTACTAGAAAATTAGAGCGAAAATGGCGGTCAACAAAGCTAGAAGTATTTCATCTTGCATGGAAAAACAGCTTTCTTCAGTATAAGCAAGCTCTTGCTTCTGCTAGATCTGCCTTTTTCTCAAAACTAAGTGAACAAAATAGACATAACCCAAAATTTCTATTTAGCACTGTGGATAAATTAACTAAAAAACATTTTAGTTGAGTTTTCATCTTATCCCTCCAATCTTAGCAGCAATGACTTCATGAACTTCTTCGATCAGAAAATTGAGGCTATTAGAGACCAGCTTTCCAAACTGTCTCCATCATGCACTATTTCTGTTCATGTTAATAAACAGCCTCGCACCTGGTTACAACAGGAAGATTTACAGACAGCAGTACTAAGCTGTTTTACGCCCATTAGCATGGTTGAGTTATCTGAATTAGGTATGTCTTCAAAACCGACGACCTGTATACTCGATCCTATTCCTTCAAACTGGAATAAAGAACTATTTCCAGTACTAGGCCAGCATATACTAAAAATCGTTAACACATCTCTAGTCACAGGATACGTACCTGAGTCACTAAAAGTGGCAGTCATTAAGCCATTATTGAAGAAACCAAACCTAGAACCCGATAAATTGGAAAATTATAGACCTATTTCAAACCTTCCATTTCTTTCAAAATTATTGGAGAAAATTGTTGCTAAGCAACTAAGTGCATACCTTAGTGTTACGGCCGGCTCGAAGGGTCGCAACAAACAAAGTCCAAATCACCAAAAACAAGACAGAAACTGATCTAAAAACACAAACTCTTATTTGACATGTATTTATCTAAAACACAACTAAAACAAACAAAAACTCTCAAGGTTCACAAAATAATGGGGCTTCACAAAAACCTACCAAACACAAACCACACAAAAGAAACCCCAAAGAAGAATTCTCCCCAGCTTCATACTGCAGGGCTTATATTGGGCCACAGACAGGTGGAGGCAATCAAGCAATTAAGCAATTGGGTATTACCTCCAACTGCACTACCCAGGCAAGCAGAGGCTGGGGACGTAACACTTAGCTCTAACGGTATCCATGAAGTATTCCAATCTGGGTTTAGACCCCACCACAGCACAGAAACCGCACTTATCAAGGTGACAAATGATTTACTACTGTCAGCCGCCGTAACTCTGTGTCGGTTCTTGTGCTCCTCGATCTGAGTGCAGCTTTTGATACAATTGACCATGAAATTCTTCTGGACAGACTCCAGGCCTGTGTTGGACTTCATGGACAGGCACTCGCATGGTTTGGATCATACCTATGTGACAGGAAACAGTTTGTCAAATTAAAAGAAGATGAGTCCAGCTCCTCAATAATGAAATACGGTATTCCACAAGGATCAGTACTAGGACCAGTACTCTTCTCGCTATATATGCTACCACTTGGCAATATTATCCGGGCGTAGAGTTCCACTGTTATGCGGACGATACCCAGATTTATATTTCAATGAAACCTGGCAAAGCACTGCCGCTTTCACGGTTAGAGGCCTGTATTGTAGATATCAAGGTTTGGATGCTTTCAAATTTTCTGCTCCTAAATTCAGACAAGACTGAAATGTTGGTTTTAGGTCCCAAAATATTAAGGGAGAAATTGTCTACTCTCACCTTAAACTGTGATGGTAGTTTGGCTGAACCTAATATGGTCGTTAAAGACCTTGGTGTCACCATTGATCCTGATCTATCTTTTGACACCCATATAAAAAACATATCCAGAATTGCCTTCTTTCAGCTGCGCAACATTGATAAAATTAGACATTTCATGTGAGTTGGGGATGCTGAAAAATTGATCCATGCGTTTATTACGTCTAGGTTAGACTACTGTAATGCCCTACTTTCTGGCTGCCCTAATAACTCGTTAAAGAGTCTCCAGCTTGTGCAGAATGCAGCTGCTCGTATCTTGACCAGAACGAAGAAGTATGAGCACATTACACCAGTACTCGCGTCGCTTCACTGGCTACCCATTAAGCATAGGATAGACTTCAAGGTTTTGCTCCTGACTTTTAAAGCTCTGCATGGACGTGCACCTGTGTACATATAGAACCTGCTCCTACCTTATAAGCCCACAAGGTCATTCCGATCTCAAGACGCAGGCTACTTGGTAGTCCCAAGAATTTCCAAGAACCTAAAAGGTGGTAGGGCTTTCTCCTACAGGGCCCCACTACTGTGGAACCAGCTTCCAAAATTTATGAAGGAGTCAGACACAGTCTGAATATTTAAATCTAGATTAAAAACGCACCTCTATGCTCAGGCTTACAATCAGTTGTAGTCTGGAGACAGGGTGCGAGAAGCCTGTAGTCATAGAGCTTTGTAGGTGGCAATCCTTTCCTTACTGTCACCTGTCAATCACCCGACTTTACATGGGCTGGCTCTTGATAGGCGGGTATGGTTGTCTACCCCTCATGACTGCATGGGCTCTCCATCCCTGTCCTAGTAGATATGCAGCCATATTCTACTCCTGGCGAGGTCCCCCCAATACATACCACTGGCACTTTACTCACTGTCTGCTATATTGCAAATTCCCTAATTGCCGTTTCCACCCTCTTCCCCACGCTGCCGACGGGGCTCTTGCCCCAACCCTGTTGTAAAATATGCTATATAAATAAAATTTGATTGATTGATTGAATTTGATTGATTGAGGTCTGGGTTCATGGGTTGTGACATTCATGGCATCATGTGTTGTAACGTTTCAAGTCTGCGTTCTCGGGGAAGTGCTTTTACACAGTGTACGTCCACAATTCCCCCAATTCCTGATTCCATTCTTGTGTTTGTCTTTTTTTTATTTTTTTGCCACAGTGGAAGCTCTGGGAAAGCTCTGGGGAAGCTTCTGGGGTAAATCCATGTAGTAGTGCTCTGAAGCAGTAATTCTGAAAGGCCAGATCTATAGGTATACCAGGACACATAATGTGTATCTGTGCCATTTTTAAAGGAAATTAAATTATGCACATACTATACCCTTAAAACTACTTTTAATTTTCAGATGATAGCGTTAAGGGAGAAATGTGCAGCAGAATGTAATTTTCTAAAACCATAAAAATGTTAGGACAATTGATTAGAGGGATCAGTGTAGTTGTTGTTTGATGGAACCACTACATCCCTGCCAACAGGCCAAATATGCCAGTCATGGTCAGAATTAGTGGACATAGGCTACTATGCCAGACATGGGTGGTGCCAGAAATATTTTGCTTAATTATTCAGTGGTGGTGCTCTGAAATTTGTGGTAATTACAGGCATGTGCAGGACTAGGTGTGGGTGTGCTGCATTCAGTAGTCAGTTTTCAAGCATTATATACCCACGACAAACAGTTCTCTTGGTTTACATGTACAGACAAGAGATGCATCTAATATAGACTTGGGGCCTGCATAATGAAACAGGCTAAGTGGGCTAGCTGGATAACTGCCTCTGTCTGACTAGAGCCAGGAGATACGGACCTCTCCATATCTGTTTCTGTACCCTGTACAAAAAAAAAAAAAAAAAAAAAAAAATCCAGCTGTTTAAATGTCACCCTGGGTAAGAGTGTCTTTTAAGCAAGTGAATGTTCTTTAGCAGTGTACAGCGAAGAAGTCAGTAATTTATTTGTGATTTGCTACATTTCTATTTACCTGCTCTTGCTGAACATGTAAAGAGGTAACTGGCTGCAGTGTACATTAGTAGTGATTTATTATATAAGGGAAAAAAATCATAATGCAGTCTAACAAATTATTGTGATAATGACTAGTGATATTAAACTTGCTGCCACTAGAAGAAAGAATAATGGGTGAGACATCCTCGGGGCAAAACTTTGGACTCCAATGATAATATAGTAACAAACTGATTGTAACTGTTTTCATGCTAATTGTGTTGGTAAATAACTGCGAGGTCTATATATCGAAATGGATTTTTAGAGAACGGAGTGGAAGAACTTGACTGGCCTGCACAGAGCCCTGACCTCAACCTCACCCAGTGCCTTTGGGATCAGTTGGAAAGCCAACTGCGAGCCAGGCCTAATTGCCCAATCAGTGCCCAACCTCACTAATGCTCTTCTGGCTGAATGAAAGCAAATCCCTGCAGCAATGCTCCAACATCTTGTATAAAGCCTTCCCACAAGACAATACATTTTTTAGACCACACTAGGAGCATTGTTTGCAGTTCTGGGGGCCGTACTACAAGAAAGAGGCTCTTGAAAAGGTCCAAAGGAGGGCAACCAAATTGATTCCTGATATGAAAGATAAAAGCTATGAGGACTAGAAATGTTTATATCTTCACATTTAGTAAAAGGAGACTATGGGGTGACTTGATTGAGGCGTTTTATTTCACAAACGGGATTAACAAAGTGAAAGACAGGCGATTCTTCAGATTGAGTTCTGTTAGTAGAATGAGATCGAAATTAGTAGAAGGGAAATTCTGATTTGGAAGATGTTTTTCACACAGAGAGTAGTCAATATGTGGAACAGCCTGCCAGGTCATGTAGTGGAGGCAGAAACACTGGATATTTCCTGGCTTGATATGGCGTTAGATACTATCTAGTCTGTTGGTAATCAGAGCACAAGGTACAATTTAGTTGGGAAAATGGTGAGCATTGTTGGGTTGAATTCTCGTCATTATGCAATGTCATGTTACTTGGGGCGTACATATGGAGGCAGAAGGGGTTTAAGATTGTGATAGTTTATGTGGGCTCACGTGTTTATAAGATGTTGGATTTAATACGGGTCTCACATGTATTTCACATGTAATCACAAGGGTGTTCATATGTATTTCACATGTAATCACAAGGGTGTTTATATGGATTTCACATGTAATCACATGGGTGTTTTTATGTATTTCACATGTAATCACATGGGTGTTTATATGGATTTCACATGTAATCACATGGCTTTTCACATGTTTATTACATGGGATTCACATGAGAATTAACATGGATTTAACCCATTAAACCATGATAAGGTCACAAATCCACATTTACCATATTGCCTGTGTGATTTTAACGTGTGATCATTACATGTAGTTTATTCCACATGGAAATGTCATGTGTTTTTTTTTCTTTTGTTTTTTTTCTGTAAGGGGTGTTCATGGTGAATTGTGATTAGCAGGCATAGAGATAGGTGACATCATTAATAGAGACAGGTGATGTTTTTTACTGATTAGTAGGAGGGGAGTAGGAGGGAAGGAAGGAGGGGACAATACACAGTTTGGGTTTGGATATTTAAAGAATGCTTTGCCCAGGTGAGGAACAAGAGTGAAAAGCAGGGAAGGCCAGGTGAGTGGTGGTCATGATGAGTCATGGAGCCTGATCAAATGTGTTTATGTAAATGTTTAAAAATAATAAAATAATAATTGCTGGAAATATGTACATTTTTACCTTATATATTATCAATAGCATTAACTTCACTTGCAGACGTATTTATTTTTTCTGACTTATCTGCTTTGGACATGGCATTAGAAAAAATGAAATGACAGTTTTACATTATGATATGCAGAAGTACTTGGCATGAAATGACTATGATACTAATCATGCAAATCCTGCACTGTGAACTTGTTGTGCATTTAAAGAACACACTAAAACCCTACAGTAAGGCTATAACATACAATATATACAGTGTGGACTGGACGTTCTACACCGAATATCGAGTTAAGATCAAGAAGCTCTCTGTTCATCAAGATACTTCACATCAAGCAAGCACAGTAATTTGGGACAGATACCGATGGCATGCATTTACTAATCTTCTTTTATTCATAGAAAATGGCAAACAATATGTGGATATTTGTTCTATTGGCAGTGTTTGCTGGTAAGTAACAATCTCTTATTAAACAGTGTACATTTACTTGTTGTTCACACAGCGAGCAATTCGGTTGATGGGTGCTCGAGATTACCAGGCTGAGGGAGGGGCAAGAGCTTCCTATTGTGTCATCTTTGTGGTCTTGTGCAGCTACACATTTTTGGATAGAAATAATGGCATTACACAGTGTATCAAAGACATATATTTGCCATATAGCCTACAGTATAATTTAGTTTTTACAGTTATATCATGACACTGATAATTACAATTTACTGCTATGTCCTTAGCTAGTTAGAGATATAGTCATAGCAATCTTTCTCTCTGTCCGACTAGCATGCTAGCTAGCAATCTCTCTAAATAGTTAATACTATCTGGCAAGCTAATAAGATAAGATAGATACAGGTGAAAGAAAAAGTTTGCGAACACTTTGGAATTACCTGGATTTCTGCATTAATTACTCCTTAAATGTGGTCTGACTGAAAAGCAAACAAATTCTGCTTAAACTAATAACACACAATCAATTTCACTGTTCATGTTTTTATTGAACACATGGTGTAAAGATTCATCATACAGGGTGGACAAAGTATGTGAGCCCTTGTATCTAGAAACTGGCAGGACCTCTTTAGCTGCAATAACCTCCACCAAATGTTTTCTATAGCTGCCGATCAGACTTGCACAATGGTTAGGAGGAATTTTAGACCATTCCTCCTTACAAATCTGTTTCCGTTCATTGACATTTTTTGAGTTTCTCACACAATCAGCCCTCTTCAGGTAAAATGGTAAATGGACTGCATTTATATAGCGCTTTTATCCAAAGCGCTTTACAATTGATGCCTCTCATTCGCCAGAGCAGTTAGGGGTTAGGTGTCTTGCTCAAGGACACTTCGACACGCCCAGAGCGAGGTTTGAACCGGCAACCTTCCGACTGCCAGACAATCGCTCTTACCTCCTGAGCTATGTCGCCCCCAAGTCATGCCACAACATCTGAATTGGGTCAAAGTCAGGACTGTGACTTGGACATTCCAAAACATGATTTTTTTTCTGTTTAAACTATTCTATTTTTCATTTACTCATGTGTTTTGGGCCATTGTCTTGTGGCATCGCCCAACTTCTATTAAACTTCAGTTTCACATTCCCCTGTAAAATTTCTTGTTTTTTTTGAATGTACAATTTTGAATTATTTGGTTAAATAAATCTCTTTGTATATAAGTGGTAGACATAATTAATTATTAATCCTGGGGGATGGATTCATAACCAGCAGAACTGGGTCAAATAAGTATTTGTTTTGGATTCAAATACTTTTCTATGCGGTACTGATCTTGTCTAGTGTATTGGAACCAATGAAATACTCTCAAAAAGTACAAACCTCACCTTGCGGTCATATTGGCAGACTCAATTACACCAGGCAAGATCAATAGAGCACAGAAAAGTATTTGAATCCAAAACAAATATGTTTTGGATATTAAATGTTGGGGTTGTCACAGACTGTCCATAGATAAATAAATAAAAAGTAAGCTACAGGGTAGATAATCACTCATCTATTCCACTTTTTTCTAAAATGTATACAGGGCCAAACTGAATTTGCACTAATAATCGTTATGATAACATTTAACATTTTTTTTAAAAATTTTGCTTTCCAGGGATACATGAATGTTCTACACAAGGTATGTTATGACACACTTCACACACTCCTTTCATGCGTTTGGAGAAATAAAGTTGGGGAATACTGCCTAACTAGTCCTTATAGCTGTGCATGCATGTGTAATGTATATGTGGGAACATAAATGCAGAATGTTTTTTCTGAAGACTGAAGACTTGTATTGCATTCTTCACTAATGGGATTACAGTACATGCACATTGACGATCCAAGTCTACCCAAAACTCTTGATGGGAACTGTAAGAAGGTTTGTTATTGTAGTTATTGCATTTATTCAAAATTGAATGTAAAATGAAAAAAGTGAAATTATGGGTCCTTGAGGCAAATTTTTTCTCTGTGAGAATAACGTCAGATGGAGCAGGATGGTTTTATTCTTATACATTCAGTTGCATCAAATATGATCAGCAGCAGTTGGGAGCTACCACCGATCAGTGAGCTATGTTTCAAGTGAATCAACTATATGAAAGTAAGGAATGCAGCATATGAAAAAACAAAATCGCAACAGGTCACCGATTCATTATGGTTTTAACTTAAACATGCATACACATATGCCTAATGAGCTAAATAGTCACTGTAGAAAGTTTAAAATGTCTACATGTCAAACAGTGAATTTTAGTGAATTGTTCCATTTTATATGTGTATATATATATATATATATACACTATATATTATATATATATATATATATATATATATATATATATATATATATATATATAGGGGGGATGAAATTTCTGGCACAGCGCCCAGCAACGGGCGTAAAAACGTTTTTTCAAGACCCATGGAGAGTCAATGGGTTTTTGTAAAATTTCAAAAATTTTTATGCAGTCTATACTCTGTCCTTGCAGACCCCCCCCCCCCCCCAAATTTCGAAAACTCATTGGACCTACAGGAATCACACAAATGACCTATTTTGGATTCTAAACGGCGATTTTCGCCGAAAGGTGACAAGTTTGCATCCCTGAAGAAAAACTGTTTAGTTTTGTGGTTGCTTTCCGGAAAGGAGGTTTTCTTGCAGGTTTATGGATTGCCTGGCTAAAGTTTAAAAAGTTAGTTGGGACGCAACAAACAGGCTTTACATTTCCTTGTACTGACCATATATTAAAAATACTTGCCAAGCTAGCAATCACTCGAAATTAATTTTTAAAAATGCTTGCCTTATCTTAAAAGTGGGAAATGCACATTAAAGCTGATAAATCTGCTCAACTGTATATTTAGTTAACTAAATTTGAGTAACATCCATGTTGACAGACACAAGTAGCTGTGTTTAGACACTTTCTAAGAGGCAATTTGCAGTATATTGGGTTTGAGTACATAGACATTGGAGAACTTAATGGACACACCACATGAAAATGAACTTTTACTGACATAACTAAATCACAGTTACACAGGTATCTACATGAGTGAGTTAAATAAAGTTGAATGCCAATTAGATGGATGTGTCAGGTATGAGAGGTCTAAAAATCAGCACCTTTATATGTGAGTTTCCCAAGAAACATGATGCAACTGATGAAGTTCCACAGAGGCCAAACAGTAGCCCACTTACAAATGCTCTGCATGAAGATTTTGATTATCATCAAAGCAATGGACATAATTTGACATCACCTCTTTTTGTTTCTCTTTTCTTTTAGCGGAACCATCCTTCAAATATATGACTGTTTTCATGTTCAATGCAAATGCAAAAGAGACAGCCAAAAATGAGCTCTACATCACATCCTATCTCTCAGATACGAACGTGGTTGTCACTGTCAACAGGTCTCCATTCAAGAAAGAGCTGTCAATGCAAGGTGGAGAGCGTGTAACAGTGGAGGTACCTTCTGACACAGAATTGATAGGCACCGGCAAATATTCAAAAACAGTCATGATTCAGTCCAACAAGTTCATCACCATTGTGTCCACCAATCGGAAGACAAATTCACTTGACACTTCACTGGTGTACCCGGTGACAGAATGGGGCCAGGAGTATTATATCTTCACTCCAGCAGCCAGGGGATACCCAAAAGAGTTTGCTGTTTTTGCCTTGCAGGATTCTACTTTTGTGACTGTAGAGTTGAAGTGCACTGTTACCTTTGAAGGTAAAACTTATAAGCCAAACGAAAAACTTACTACCCACATTTATGCATCTGAGGTTCTCTACCTGGAGTCCAATGGGGACAATGAAGACTGCACTGGGTCAAGTGTGGTGTCAGACAAGCCTGTAGGTGTCATCTCAGGACATGCTTGTGCTTGGAAGAACTCCAAATGTCAGCACGTTTTCGAACAGCTGTTACCTGTAGAGCGATGGGGTTCATACTTCATTGTCCCACCCCTAGAGTATCAGGTCCTGATGGACTCTGTGTTTATTTTTGCTTATAAGCCCACTCGTGTCACTTACAAACTTGGTGCCAAATCTGAGAACATTGATCTCAATGGTGGTCAGAGGAAAGAGATTCTAATGGACAGGAGTTCACCATTGATCATCTCTTCCACTCAGCCTGTTCAAGTCCTCTACTACTGCACTGGTGGTAAATTTAGTGATAACACTGTATTTGACCCCTTTATCATGAATATCTTACCAATTGATAAGTTCTGTGAATTCCACACCTTAGAGGGTATGGAGGGCTTTACTAACTATGCCCTTATCGTTGCCAAGACCAAGGACATTAAGGAAGTGCAATTCGATGACAAGCGTCCAACCTTCAAGTGGCTGCAAGTTGAAGGAACAGAATTCTCTTGGGCTCATTACACCTATGATAAAGGAAGAAGTCACCACACAATGAAGAGTCCCCGTGCCCCCATTGGGGTTTATAGTGTTGGCACAGTGGATCAGAACAGCTACGGAGCTCCTGCAGCCTGTGGATGTAAGTAGAAATAAATGATGTTGTAGATAATGTATAACTTCCTTTTTGCCTATAAAAGAGGACTGGAGAAAGACAGTTATTTCCTTTGATTGTGCCCTTTTTGTCAGATAGATAATTAGATAGATTATTGCCCTGTTCACCTTCACATTTGGTGCCAAAAAATGAACATATTGAATCATACACTAACAGCAAACATTCACATCGACATTGATAAAACAACACAGCACCATAGCAGAACAGTGAGTGCAGATATTGAACTGAAGTTACATCTAAACCACAGTGGTAGGTGAGAGTTTTTAAGTTTCTGTTTCGCAGAGAATACAAAGCTTTTTCTCAAGTGAGCTCTCCTCCACATGGGTGTCCTGTATCTGTGCCAGAGGGGTGGCATTTAAGTGACAGTGCAGTGAGTGTTCTGGGTCATGTGCAATTCTATCTGCCTTATATGCTGTGGGTGTGGAAATGAGATTAGATAGGTTGGGAATGGGAAGACCAATGATTTTGCTAACTGTTAATGCGATCGTGAACAGTTTATTCCAATTGGAGGCTGTTAGCATATTGAGAAAAAAACAGATGGCACCACGTACAAGAATTGGCTCAGTAATGCTGCGGTACTGGAAGAGGAGGAGGTGAGGTTGGACATGCAAGTCCTTACCTTTTTTCAGCCCTGACCTGCACCCACAATGGTCAGTACCATGCTCCTGGAAAGCCATTCTGGGGGGGCTCTGGCTGCACAGAGCTCTGCGAGTGCGACCCTTCTGCAGGTTTAGTCAGCTTTAAGGAGTTCAGTTTTTATCAAATGTCACAAATGTTTTATTGTTGGGCACAAAGCCTCTAAAGTCACTATAGAATGATTATTCTAAAGTATACTAGAGGCAAGGGTCTCTCTGTGTCCACCACAAGGTTCCCCATAAGACCAGAGCCCAGAATTACCTTAACAAGGACCTGGCATATAAAAATATTAAAGGAAATATCTTTATTTTTGTACTAAAGGACAATCCAGAAGAAAGACACCGGACTATGAACTATGTTTGTAAATAAATTTAAAAATACTGAAATGAATGGGCCCGCACGCACCCCATCTAGGCACTTCTGCACATACAGGAGTTTGCTGCTCACATTACACATACAAAATGCAATGAGAGCAGTGCCAGCTCTTGCTCTCCCCTTATCTTCTCCCATCTGCCCCTGGATGCCAATGCTATGCCTGTTACATCACAAGCAGCCATTTTTGTATTCATGTATTCAGTGAACATGATACAAATCAAATCAGTATCTCTGCCAAATCGATACTTCTTTCATTTAAAAATGTTACAATTCAAGAGCTTTGTTCTTATTGTAGTAAATATGGGGTAAAGCTTTCCAATTTTATCTTCACTCACACGAAAGAAACATTCCTGGGGCATCTGTCCTTTCCCCCCCACCCTTAGTTTATCTTGGGTCCGTTTGTGAGCATTGTGTTGTGTTTTTTTGACAGTACTGACCTGTGCCTACAAGGGCAAGTTCTATCCAGCTGGGAAACCCTTCTGGGCTGACTCTGCCTGCACAGAGCTCTGCGAGTGCAATCCTTCCACAGGTTCAGTCAACTGCCAGAAATCTCAGTGCCAAGTGGGGGAGGAGTGTAAAGTTGTAGCAGGTGTGAGTAGATGTGTGGCAACACCCACTGAAGGTATGTTACGCTCATGAAAATAAATCTTCCTTGCATTCATTTGTTGTCATGATAAATGGTATATTTTTTCAGATCTTGAAAATTTTATGATCAACCATTTTTGTAATTCCAGTGAATGCGAGGCACATATAACAAATGCCTTTGCCATGACATCTAAGTGTATATGGTTTTCGCAGAGAAAGAAAGTCATAGTTTTATAAACTTTAGTTCTTGTTGTGTTGAATAAGGTGTTGTTAATTAATTATGGCCTTGAAATTCCACAACAATATCATTAGATGCTGGGTTTCTCACACGATTCCAGTTTTGTGAAATAGTACACAGTGGTTCAACATAAGGTTATGAAGATTCGTGAGTCTGAGGTTTTACAGATTTTTTGACAATGGTTTGCGGAGTCACTCATGAATTCAGTGGAGACGCAGCACTTGTGCTATTAATAACTGGGGGACACCATGCCGCTGACTTGGTACTAGAAAACCTGCATGAACACAGCAGTCTACCCTTGCTTACCAACTAGCTAGATAGCTGCCAAACTCTAGACAGACATGCCATGAACCTGTAAGGAAAATATAAGACATCCATTCCAGAATGCAAACAAACAAAAAGACGAAACGGTTTATCATACATCCGAACCTAAGCACAACTTTTTCTTCTCTCTGTTTGGCCTGTAAAACAATAAGTAGCTATGTTTAGACACTTTCTAAGAGGCAATTTGCAGTATATTGGGTTTGAGTACATAGACATTGGAGAACTTAATGGACACACCACATGAAAATGAACTTTTACTGACGTACCTAAACCACAGTTACACAGGTTTAGTGAGCTAAATAAAGTTGCATGCCAATTAGATGGATGTGTCAGCTATGAGAGGCCTGATAATCAGCACCTTTATTTGTGAGTTTCCCAAGAAACATGATGTAACTGATGAAAATCCACAGAGGCCAAACAATAGCCCAGTTACAAATGTGCTGCATAAAGATTTTGATTAACATCAAAGCAATAGACACAATTTGACATCACCTCTTTTTGTTTCTCTTTCCTTATAGTGGAACCAGCCTTCAGATATATCACTGTTTACATGTTCAATGCAAATGCAAAGGAGAAGGCCACAAACGAGCTCTACATCACCTCCTATCTATCAGATACGAAAGTGGTTGTCACTGTCAACAGGTCTCCATTCAAGAAAGAGCTGTCAATGCAAGGTGGAGAGCGTGTAACAGTGGAGGTACCTTCTGACACAGAATTGATAGGCACCGGCAAATATTCAAAAACAGTCATAATTCAATCCAACAGGTACATCACTATCGTTTCCACCAATCGGAAGACAAATTCACTTGACACTACACTGGTGTACCCGGTGACCGAATTTGGCCAAGAGTATTATATCTTCACTCCAGCAGCATGGGGGTACCCAAAAGAGTTTGCTGTTTTTTGCTTTCAGGATACTACTTTAGTGACTGTAGAGTTGACATGCACTGTCACCTTTGAAGGTAAAACTTATAAGCCAAATCAAAAACTTTATGCCTACATTCATGGATTGGAGGTTCTCTACCTGGAGTCCAATCAGAACAATGAAGACTGCACTGGGTCAAGAGTGGTGTCAGACAAGCCAGTAGGGGTCATCTCAGGACATGCTTGTGCTTGGAAGAACTCCAAATGTCAACACGCTTTCGAACAGTTGTTACCTGTAGAGCGATGGGGTACATATTTCATTGTCCCACCTCTAGAGTATCAGGTCCTGATGGACTCTGTGTTTATTTTTGCTCATAAGCCCACTCATGTCATTTACCAATTTGGTGCCAAATCTCAGGAGATAGATCTCCGTTCTGGTCAGTGGAAAGAGATTCAAATGGACCGGAATTCACCGTTAGTCATCTCTTCCACTCTGCCCATTCAAGTCCTCTACTACTGCAATGGTGGTAAATTTAGTGATAACACTGTATTTGACCCATTTATCATGAACATTGAACCAACTGATAAGTTCTGTGAATCCCGCACCTTAGAGGGTATGCAGGACTTTACTAACTATGCCCTTGTTGTTGCCAAGACCAATGACATTAACAAAGTGATATTTGATGACAATCATCCATCTTTCAAGTGGCAGAAAGTTCAAGGAACAGAATACTCTTGGGCTCATTACACCTATGATAAAGGAAGAAGTCACCACACAATGAAGAGTCCCCGTGCCCCCATTGGGGTTTATAGTGTTGGCACAGTGGATCAGAACAGCTACGGAGCTCCTGCAGCCTGTGGACGTAAGTAGAAATAAAAGTGACTGTGATACATCCGACAAAACCACACAGGCACGGAGTGGTAAGATGCACACAATTTTATTTGATACAGCGCACAGTGGCACAGTTACTGAAGCTGTAGCTGTCGCTGTTGTGGTAGCATCACTGTCTCTGGTTTTCGTGCACATCTTTCGAACCCTGGTCTCACTGCAGGCAGTGCAGATGAAGGTTCGAATTTATCACATAACTGCCCACAGGTGCGGCTGCCTGCCGGCTAAATCACTCCCCCCATCTCTCCGCCTGCAGCTGGCACCACAACCACGCTGCCCCCTCACAATGATATTGTCAGAAGATAATACACGACTTAATTCCCATTTACCTGTGAAAGAAAGAAAGCAAGAAAATGGCAGTTTATTCCTTTGATTATGCTCTTTCGTTTAGATAGACTAGCTAGCTAGATAGATAGGTAGATAGATGGGTAGATAGATAGATTATTGTTCTCAGTGAAGAAATTCTTCACATTCGGCGCGAAAATATGAACATATTGAATCAAACACTGACAGCAAACATTCACATCGACATTGACATAACAGCACAGCACCATAGCAGAACAGTGAGTGCAGATATTGAACTGAAATTACACCTAAACCACAGTGGTAGGTGAAAGTTGTTAAGTTTCTTTTTCGCAGAGGATACAAAGCTTTTGATGAACTGAGCTCTCCTCCACATGGGTGTCCTGTATCTGTGACCAGAAGGGTGGCATTTAAATGACAGTGCAGTGAGTGTTCTGGGTCATGTGCAATTCTATCTGCCTTACATGTTGAATGCAATGAGAGCAGTGCCAACTCTCCCTCTCCCCTTATCCTCTCCCATCTGTCCCTGGGTGCTAATGCTGTGCCTGTTGCATCATGAGCAGCCATTTTTGTATTCGTTGAACATGATGCAAGTTTTAGAGACACCTCTGACAAGCAGCATTTTTATCATAAAAAAAGTTATTATTGAGGAGTTTCTTTTTTGTTTAAGAGGTTTGGTGAAGCGTTTTATCTTTACTCACAAGAAAAAAACATTTCTGGGTCATCCGCCCCTTTTCTCCCACCCTGAGTTCAAATAATTTTTGAGCATTGTGTTGTCTGTTTTTACAGTATTGACCTGCACCTACAAGGGTAAGTCCTATCTCCCTGAGAAACGCTTCTGGGAGGATTCTGCCTGCACACAACTCTGCGAGTGCAACCCTTCAACAGGTTTTGTCGATTGCCAGAAATCTCAGTGCAAAGCTGGAGAGGAGTGTAAAGTCATAGAGGGCCATAATGAATGTGTGGAAAAAGGCATTACTGCACATGCATATGCAGGAGAAGGTATGTTACATGCATGAAAATAAATCCTCCTGCTTTCAATGTTTATTCATGATAAAAATGACATCTTCTGAAATCTTGGAAATTTCGTGAGCAGCCATTTTGGTAATTGTGGGGAACATGATGCACATAGTACATGTGAATGCCTTTGCCGAAACATCTCAGTGTACATTTTTTGCAGAAAATGAAAGTCATAATTTTATGGACTTAAGTTCTTGTTGTGGTGAATAAGATGATGTTGATTAGTTTAGGCATTGAAATTCCACAACACTATCATCAGATGCTGGGTTTCCCCCACAATGTCAATTTTGTTAAATAGCACACATTCATTGAATGGTTCAACAAGATTATGGAGATCAGTGAGTCTAAGTCTGAGGTTTTTTCTCTGCCGTTTGCGGAGGCACTCAAGAATTCAGCAGATTTTCTGACTTAATATAGCTAATAACAGTCTTAGTGTAATATATCTGTTAAGAACATTTTTAAAAATGATCCTTGCAAACCATCTGTGGAGTAATCGTAGAAGTGAATGTTTCTCACCTTGACAGAGACATCACCTGTCCTAATTTAACTGAGAACTAGGTCATTTGTGTAAGCTAAATTCTTGGAAATTCCTTTGCAACAAGATAATGTCCAACAAGCAATTTATGTGGAAAGAGAAAATGCTTTCTGATATGGCTTCTGCTTGTTTTCAGGAAAGAAAACTCAAACAAATGTGGTTGTGACTATCTACAAGTATCCAGTGAACAAAGAGGTGGACACGCAAGGTTCAAAATCTGTGACGGTGGAAAAAGGGACCCCTGAAATTGAAATTCATGGTGCTGGCAAATATCCGAAAACGACAGATGTTCAGACCAACAAGGTCATCACCATTACGCCCGAGAGTCAGGTGATGAATTCAGTTGACCTATCACTGGAGTACCCAGTGAGTGAATGGGGCCGAGACTATTATGTCTTCACTCCACCAGCAAGAGGATACAAAAAACAATTAGCTGTCTTCAGTGGACCGGATGCCTCTTCAGTATCTGTAGATTTGAGCTGTACTGTTAGCTTCAGAGGTAAAACTTATAATCCACGTGACAAACTAAATGTAAATCTTGGTGCATCTGAAATTGTCTACCTGCAGTCCGATGAAGACTGCACTGGGTCAAGAGTGGTGTCAGACAAGCCTATAGGCGTCATCTCAGGACATGCTTGTGATTTGATAAACTCCAAATGCCAGCACACCTTAAAACAGCTGTTACCTGTAAATCATTGGGGCACATCCTACATTATCCCACCTCTAGAGTATCAGGTCCTGGAGGACTCTGTGTATATCTTTACTTCCAAGCCCACTGATGTCACTTACCAGTTTGGTGCCAAATCTCAGGTCATTAATCTCAGTGCTGGTCAGTGGAAAGCGCTTCCAATGGGTAAGAATACACCATTAGTCATCTCTTCCACACAGCCCATTCAAGTCCTCTACTACTGCAATGGTGGCAGATTTAGTGATGGCTCTGTATTTGACCCCTTTATCATGAATATTGTACCCACTGATAAGTTCTGTCAGGCCAACGTCCTAGAAGATATGGACGGCTTGAATAACTATGCCCTTATTGTTGCCAAGACCAAGGACATTAACGAAGTGCAATTTGATAACAAGCGTCCATCCTTCAAGTGGCAGCAAGTCCAAGGAACAGAATACTCTTGGGCTCCTTACACCTATGAGAAAGGAAACGGTCACCACATTGTGCTGCATCCCTCTGCTCCCATCAGGGTCTACAGTGTGGGCACAGCAAAACAAAATGGTTATGGAGCTCCTGCCTCTTGTGCTCGTAAGTAAAAAAAAGGTTTTCTGTCACACTTAAAATAAGCATCACTCTTAAAGTAAGCATCACACTTCAAGTAAGGATCATGCTGAAAGTAAGCACCACACTTAAAGTAAGCATCACACTTAAAGTAAGCACTGTTCTTGCAAAGGTAACTTTTTTTGAGTACACTTGCCAACATAATTGGTGTGGGCTTTACAACATCTTTGCAGCACGTAATTCACTGCACATGGCAGAAATTATTCTAATAGACAAATCAACATTTAATCTATAACTGTTTTGTTGATATTTTAATATTTTTGCAGAATTTTCAGGATTTCGTGTGCAAAATTGAGGAGATCGGCTAATGAACGGAATATTGATCTTACTCATCTTGAGTTGAGTTGGAGGTCTGAGGAATTCTGGACTCAAGAGACGTGCTGGAATGGAAACCATATCTCTGCTTTACCTTTGGTGGCTATGGAATCAAATGAACATGGGAATGGTGCCTTTAGTGTCTATTCTTTTCTACTGTATTCCTTTCTTATTTTTACATTTAAAAAGAGAAGTCAGCTTTAATTCTTCGTGTTACCATATCAACTTATGTTAAAGGGTTCAGTGCATATTGTCGAAAATTGATTAGGTGTGTACATTCAATTTTCCCTGTGCAAAATGGACATCACTTCTAGCCCTAGAAATGTGACAAAAGGGAAAAAAGGTTCACAAGAACATACTATAAGCAGTTATAATCAGTTTTAAGTGTGACATTTTTAAAAATGAATTTAGCTTTTACTTAGATATTCAGATTGTAGGTCTACAAGTGTTGTTTCGGGAGGGTGCTTTGGGATTTCATTAAAATAGCATTAAAAATGTGGTTCTCTCTTCGTTGCTTGTGTTTTAGACTGATGGACACTGTCTTGCATCCCCACATGCCAATTAGCTTGTTGAGTTAAGCGCAGGTAGTGCGTTTACCTGAATGAGTTACAGAAGTGGTTGAGCCACTCAAAGGTGGGATTTTAGAATTCGTATCTTCTCAGGAGGGTCAGTGCCAGACACCATACAGGCCCTAGATTTGGCAGTGTTGCCAGAGGTAGAACAGGTGAAAGTAAGATCTTTACAAATGCAGATCGGTTTTCTCTGTTCACAAAGGGGATTTGGGTTGCATCAAACTTACCTTACACAACATCCCTTTGCTCAAAGACGTACCAGTCTGTCAAAGGTTTAGTAGAATCCCTCGCTCACATTAGGATGCAGTTAAGGCCCACATTTATGGATAAGCTGCTGGATAGCCAGGCTATCCGGGAGAGTAGTAGCCCCTATGCCTTTCCCATCATCCTGGTTAAGACATTCTGAAAATGTCTTGATAATGATCACCAATCACTAATGGTCTCTTGCTCCAAATTTATTAAAACCTGCTGATAAGGAGCAACCTTTTATTTTTCTAACATTACAAAAAAAGAAGAAAAAAAAAAAAACACTTAAATCTTCACCTGGTTGATTTGCAGCTTATATTCAGACAGACCTGAGGTTATTCTGTAGTCATATGTAAGTCAAACTAATATTCACCTTATTTTCTAAGACGTTTTCATCTTTGGGAACGTTAATGAGTTTTTACTGCTGATGGGTGGTCATGGCTGAAGCTCTGTAACGGAAGCAGTCCTTGCTTTTCTAACCCTTCCTTTCCAATCTACTTCTGCTTTTTTGTGTGCAGACAGTCATCTGCACTCAGCCAACGGGTTCAGGTAGCTGTACTGCACAGGGAATCCACAAGGGGGCTAGAGAGAGCACAGTGTTGCGTTGCAGCAAGTAAGCTGGCCCTATAACACTTGAGTTACACATTCTTATCTTGGGTGTTGAAAAACATTAGAACATAGAAATATTTGATGATGAGAACAGGTCATTTTGCCCCATATTGGCTCATCTCACTTCCTAAGGCGCTAATGCATTACCTGCAAACAGCTGTTCTGTGTATTGGACAAAATGTTTAGGAGATGAATAGGTGGCAATATTTAGGAAACCACATCTGTGGGAATTAGACCAGGATACTAGGGTAAACATCCCTACTCTTTTTGAAAGTGCTTGAGGATTTTAGTGGCCACAGTGAATCAGAAACAGGATCAGCCTCAGTCAAAGGATGATGTTAACTCAAGTTTTCTCATGTCGTTTCTCATTTCCACCGAAATTACTGTTTTGGACAGCCTCATCATCATCAACGTACACAATGTTTCTTGAGATACTTAAAGAGACGTTTCAGGCGAGATCCACAAAGAAGACAGACATTCCAGTAAAGAAACACTTCCAAGTTCTGCCACAAGGGGTCACCACACTGCTGCCTATCAATTTTTCAGATGCCTGTTGTATTGTATGTCCCATAAAAAGCCTTGAATGAAGGAAAAAAAACTTAAGGTAAAAGCAACCATTACCTCAGTTGTTACTTGATATAACTTCAGTCAAAACAGACAATTCACCTTAAGTTCGTCACAAATTCTTTTTATCAATTTTTGATATTCATTGGATGAAAAACATGAAAATACTGTATTGCAAAAGTGCGTACCAGTGTGTGAATTCAAAGTAAGGTTTATTGCCCAGCCCTAGTTTGAATACAGCTTTCATGCAGGCTTTGTGGGGAGGGTTCCTTCAGCTTGCGGTCTGTTTAACACCATGAGGCATAAAGACCCCCCATGCATGTTTGATGCAGGAGGAGCCGGAGGATGTGTATGAGAATGTGCACGAGAATGTGCATCCCTGCATCGTCCCCATAAAGGATGTGACTCAGAACCCAGAGGCAGACATCCCTCTCAACTACATCACAGTTCATTTCTCCCGGGGGTTCAGGTAAGAGCAGGCAGACCGGGTAGACACGGCAGGATGTACCTAACTGAAAAAAAACATCAGTGGTAAATGATTGTTCATCATACTGTTTTTTTTTTGGTTTGAAAAAATAAGCTGAAAAATAAGGAAGTGGGATCCACTCTCTGCCACACCAGAAGCCTGCGTTATGTCCGTTGTGTCCTTTTGTGTGTTGGCTTGATATGGTAAAGTGTTCTCCCTCCACCTCACGTGGTGAAGCATGTTGCTCTGGCAGTCGAGTGTGTCTTTTATTGCAGATAACTGACGACACCCGCGGGGCCAGGATTTGCACTTTTAAATGGAGGCGACACCCATCCATCTCTCTCTGCTATCTGCTCTCTTGTAATCCACAGTGCTGCTGGCATTCTTGGACTTTCTTAGTTAACGTTCTTATTTTATTTGATACAATTTCTTCCTGAGTCAGCTATTTTGTGTGGAATATTTCATGTTCCAATTTTCCAGGGGCGAATCTTAATATAATATGAAGTCAAAGAGCACCTCCATTTCCATGGGGTTTGTGTGTCTGAAAAGACCATGCAAATGCAATCACAAGTCTCTACTGCAGACTGTACTTAGTTCTACTAAAATATAGTAGAATAAGTAAAGGTGTTGAGCAATAAACCAGCATGTGAAAATTGTGCAGATCTTCTCAATGAGTAGCTCAAAAATAAGCAAATGCTCAAACTGGGCTTTTGTGTTTTATGTTTTATGTCATTTTTTTTTTTTTTGGCATGTGACCTCCATCTGATTGATGCTTCAGAAATTTTATTTTTCTTTTATTCAAAGGGTGAGGATTGATTCAGAATGTGCACAGAAATGGTTATTCCTGCATTAAGGATGATTTGAATGGGGTGTGCTACTTCCATACAAAGAGTACATAGCCAAAAATATGTGGACATCCAACATCTCATTTTATTTGGGTCATATAGTGTATGTGTGCGGACATTGTAGCGCTCTCTCTCTCTCTTTCTCCCTCCCTCTCCCTCTCCCTCCTCTCTCTCTCATTAGATGCTGTATGTGTGGGTCCTGCTCAGATGAATGACTTTATGTCCCCTGCCTGCAAATTCGTCCTGCTCATCAGATGCATTGAAGGGTGTGGCATTTTAATTCAACTCACATCTTTGCACGGACTTTCAGTTTTGACATTCTGTACCAATTCAATACTTAGCTGCTATTAATATACTTGGTTATGAAATATATGACTCAACTCACTTCACTATTAACAGACTAATTTAATAAATACTTCTGTTCATAGAAAATGTCCGATTTTGGAGTTTCTCTTTTGCTGGTGGTTTAAAGTGAGAGGCGTAGAACTGAACTCCACTTAACAGGCTATATTATGAGGTAGCGCTGAGAGGCAAGCACTGTGAAAAATATTTACATTTCAATGATTTATGGCCAGGTTATAACGATTTTATGATAACAGGCAGTTTTTAAGTTGTGTTGTATTTCCATGTTAAAAAGGTGTATGTAAATAAAGCGGAGGAAGGTTTGCATTCTTTCATACTCCTTTAATGGGAAAAGCTGGTTTATGTTTAATTTGCTCCCACACTGTGATAGAAATAAACTTGTGCCTGAAATAAAATGGTGTTTGTGTTTAAATATAGCTGTAATAATGACTGTTGTTTAACTACAGTGTCTAGTATTGCTATTTCAAAATGCAAAATGTATGCAATATGGTTGACTGCGAGAACACGAAGATCATAATGCATTGTTCCAAAATAATATTAAATTACCCACAATTACCAACTGTATGTTTCAAAGTTAGGATGTGGCGCTTTAACAACTACAAAAAAAGAACATGCAGTGTAATAGCATGACAATTAATGCAGACTGACATTCGTAAAAGTAAACAGTGCATGATGTCAACAGGAACAAGAGAGGCCAAGAAAAAGGGGTCAGTGGGAAAGAGTGTAAAGTGTTGCCAGGAAACACACAGTGAAGACACCTGCCTGAACCTGTGTTTGGCGACTTGGGGGTTATGAAACTAAAGAGCCGCTTTTTTTTGTGTTGGCTATAGCATAAGCAGGTGAACCAGTTTTTCTGCATTAATATGGGAACATAAAGAAATTTTTCAGGATTAAAACGTAAATGCAAATTGAAGGAAATTGTTAAAATTTTGACTTACGTGAAGAATTATATAACCAATTATATAAAATGTAATGACTTGATAAATTTAGTTAACTAAGTGCTGGATGTTTACACTTAATAGCCAATGTATCAAATATACTATTTCACCTCATACAATGTATTTGTTGGAATGCAAGTAAAAGGATATGGACAGCAGCTGCATTAATTAAGTACATTAAAGGATTAAAGAACCTCTATTTCTGTTTAACTGGCCCCCATGGTCAGTCTTAGAATGGACTCCATAACCTACACTTGCCTATAATTGGAAGTTTTCCATATGACGACTGAATGAATTTAGACTTAATATCTTTGAAGACTGTACTTGTACCTCTTCCCAACTGGTCGTATTATTAAATTATATAAAGGAGCTCCTGACTCTCTCGTTTGTTATCTTTATCTTCAATACCATAATTTTTGTTAAGAAATTCCTACAAAATCAAGAAATCTCTGGCTATGAACACCGTAAGCAAGAGATTGGCTGGGGTAACTGAGCTACTTTGTTTTTTGTAATCAAGAGAACATTAGATATCATCAAAAATCATTTAAAAAACTAATTCCAGACGAGAGATCTCTAGAACCTTCTTTGTGTATCACTATTCCTGTGTGATTTATATTCTGGGTCCAGAATGTCTGTTCAATTTGACACAAACTTGCTCGTAATGTTTTACATGCAAATGTTAAGTTAAACGTTAAGTTTAATGTTAAGTTTTGCATAATCTGTCTCATCATCAGTACATTCTGTGCAGTATTCTTGCACAAATGCTTGTGGTTTATAGTGGTCATATTTACACAGAAGCAGAGGTCTGTGTTCATGGGTTGTGACATTCATGGCATCTGTTGTAACGTTTGAAGTCTGCGTTCCCGGGGAAGTGCTTTTACACAGTGTACGTCCACAATCTCCCCAATTCCTGATTCCATTCTCGTGTTTTTTTTTTTGTTTTTCTTTGCCACAGTAGAAGCTCTTCTGGGATAGGCAAATCGTAAATCCATGTAGTATTCCTCTGGGTTATGAAGCAGTCAATTCTGAAAGGCCAGATTTATAGGTATATCATATACAGGTATATCATATATCATCAGTAGTGATTTATTATATAAAGGAAAAAAATCATAATGCAGTCTAACAAATTATTGTGATAATGAATAGTGATATTGAACTTGCTGCCACTGGAAGAAAGAATAATGGGTGAGACATCCTCGGGGCAAAACTTTGGACCCCAATGATAATATAGTAACAGACTGATTGTAACTCTTTTCATGCTAATTGTGTTGGTAAATAACTGCGAGGTCTATATCGAAATGGATTTTGAGTGGAAGAACTTGACCGGCCTGCACAGAGCCCTGACCTCAACCTCACCCAGTGCCTTTGGGATCAGTTGGAAAGCCAACTGTGAGCCAGGCCTAATTGCCCAATCAGTGCTCAACCTCACTAATGCTCTTCTGGCTGAATGAAAGCAAATCCCTGCAGCAATGCTCCAACATCTCGCATAAAGCCTTCCCAGAAGACAATACATTTGTAGGACCACACTTGGAGCATTGTTTGCAGTTCTGGGGACTATACTACAAGAAAGATATCGAGGCTCTAGAAAAGGTCCAAAGGAGGGCAACCAAATTGATGTCTGATATTAAAGATAAAAGCTATGAGGACTAGAAATGCTTAATCTCTTCACATTTAGTAAAAGGGGACTATTGAATGATTTGATTGAGCCTTTTTTTTTCACAAACGGGATTAACAAGGTGAATGACAGGAGATTCTTCAGGTTGAGTTTTGTTAGTAGAATGAGATTGAAATTAGTAGAAGGGAAATTCTGAACAGATATTTGGAACATTTTTTTCACACAGAGAGTAGTCAAAATGTGGAACAGCCTGCCAGATCATGTAGTAGAGGCAGAAACATTGTGGATTTCCAGGCTTGAAATGATGTTAGACACTATCTAGTCTGTTGGTAATCAGAGCACAAGGTACAATTTAGTTGGGAAAATGGTGAGCATTGTTGGGTTGAATTCTCGTCATTATGCAATGTCATGTTACTTGGGGCGTACATATGGAGGCAGAAGGGGTTTAAGATTGTGATAGTTTATGTGGGCTTACGTGTTTATACCTTGTTGGATTTAATACAGGTCTCACATGGATTTCACATGTAATCACAAGGGTGTTCATATGTATTTCACATGTAATCACATGGGTGTTTTTATGTATTTCACATGTAATCACATGGGTGTTTATATGCATTTCACATGTAATCACATGGGTGTTTTTATGTATTTCACATGTAATCACATGGGTGTTTATATGGATTTCACATGTAATCACATGGCTTTTCACATGTTTATTACATGGGATTCACATGAGAATTAACATGGATTTAACCCATTAAACCATGCTAAGGTCACAAATCCACATTTACCATATTGCCTGTGTGATTTTAACGTGTGATCATTACATGTAGTTTATTCCACATGGAAATGTCATGTGTTTTTTTTTCTTTTCTTTTTTTTCTGTAAGGGGTGTTCATGGTGAATTGTGATTAGCAGGCATAGAGATAGGTGACATCATTAATAGAGACAGGTGATGTTTTTTACTGATTAGTAGGAGGGGAGTAGGAGGGAAGGAAGGAGGGGACAATACACAGTTTGGGTTTGGATATTTAAAGAATGCTTTGCCCAGGTGAGGAACAAGAGTGAAAAGCAGGGAAGGCCAGGTGAGTGGTGGTCATGATGAGTCATGGAGCCTGATCAAATGTGTTTATGTAAATGTTTAAAAATAATTGCTGGAAATATGTACATTTTTACCTTATATATTATCAATAGCATTAACTTCACTTGCAGACGTATTTATTTTTTCTGACTTATCTGCTTTGGACATGGCATTAGAAAAAATGAAATGACAGTTTTACATTATGATATGCAGAAGTACTTGGCATGAAATGACTATGATACTAATCATGCAAATCCTGCACTGTGAACTTGTTGTGCATTTAAAGAACACACTAAAACCCTACAGTAAGGCTATAACATACAATATATACAGTGTGGACTGGACGTTCTACACCGAATATCGAGTTAAGATCAAGAAGCTCTCTGTTCATCAAGATACTTCACATCAAGCAAGCACAGTAATTTGGGACAGATACCGATGGCATGCATTTACTAATCTTCTTTTATTCATAGAAAATGGCAAACAATATGTGGATATTTGTTCTATTGGCAGTGTTTGCTGGTAAGTAACAATCTCTTATTAAACAGTGTACATTTACTTGTTGTTCACACAGCGAGCAATTCGGTTGATGGGTGCTCGAGATTACCAGGCTGAGGGAGGGGCAAGAGCTTCCTATTGTGTCATCTTTGTGGTCTTGTGCAGCTACACATTTTTGGATAGAAATAATGGCATTACACAGTGTATCAAAGACATATATTTGCCATATAGCCTACAGTATAATTTAGTTTTTACAGTTATATCATGACACTGATAATTACAATTTACTGCTATGTCCTTAGCTAGTTAGGGATATAGTCATAGCAATCTTTCTATCTGTCCGACTAGCATGCTAGCTAGCAATCTCTCTAAATAGTTAATACTATCTGGCAAGCTAATAAGATAAGATAGATACAGGTGAAAGAAAAAGTTTGCGAACCCTTTGGAATTACCTGGATTTCTGCATTAATTACTCCTTAAATGTGGTCTGACTGAAAAGCAAACAAATTCTGCTTAAACTAATAACACACAATCAATTTCACTGTTCATGTTTTTATTGAACACATGGTGTAAAGATTCATCATACAGGGTGGACAAAGTATGTGAGCCCTTGTATCTAGAAACTGGCAGGACCTCTTTAGCTGCAATAACCTCCACCAAATGTTTTCTATAGCTGCCGATCAGACTTGCACAATGGTTAGGAGGAATTTTAGACCATTCCTCCTTACAAATCTGTTTCCGTTCATTGACATTTTTTGAGTTTCTCACACAATCAGGCCTCTTCAGGTCATGCCACTACATCTGAATTAGGTTAAAGTCGGGACTGTGACTTGGACATTCCAAAACATGATTTTTTTTCTGTTTAAACTATTCTATTTTTGATTTACTCATGTGTTTTGGGCCATTGTCTTGTGGCATCGCCCAACTTCTATTAAACTTCAGTTTCACATTCCCCTGTAAAACTTCTTGTTTTTTTTTGAATGTACAATTTTGAATTATTTGGTTAAATAAATCTCTTTGTATATAAGTGGTAGACATAATTAATTATTTATCCTGGGGGATGGATTCATAACCAGCAGACCTGGGTCAAATAAGTATTTGTTTTGGATTCAAATACTTTTCTATGCGGTACTGATCTTGTCTAGTGTATTGGAACCAATGAAATACTCTCAAAAAGTACAAACCTCACCTTGCGGTCATATTGGCAGACTCAATTACACCAGGCAAGATCAATAGAGCACAGACAAGTATTTGAATCCAAAACAAATATGTTTTGGATATTAAATGTTGGGGTTGTCACAGACTGTCCATAGATAAATAAATAAAAAGGAAGCTACAGGGTAGATAATCACTCATCTATTCCACTTTTTTCTAAAATGTATACAGGTTCAAACTGAATTTTCACTAATAATCGTTTGAAAATGATAACATTTAACTTTTTTAAAAAATTTTGCTTTCCAGGGATACATGAATGTTCTACACAAGGTATGTTATGACACACTTCACACACTCCTTTCATGCGTTTTGTCATGGTTCTGTGTTTTCCTGTCTGTGTTTCCCTTGTTGGGCCGCCAGATGGCGGCACTTCTGTTTTGTATCCTGCTCCCCCGTTAATTGTATCATTGTTGTCTCGTTATTCTATCATTGTAAATGGTAAATGGTAAATGGACTGCATTTATATAGCGCTTTTATCCAAAGCGCTTTACAATTGATGCCTCTCATTCGCCAGAGCAGTTAGGGGTTAGGGGTTAGGTGTCTTGCTCAAGGACACTTCGACATGCCCAGGGCAGGGTTTGAACCGGCAACCCTCCGACTGCCAGACAATCGGTCTTACCTCCTGAGCTATGTCGCCCCTGTTCCTACCTGTGTCTTGTTATCCCCTCCTTTTCTGGGTTGATTGTTTTTTGAGTTCACCTGTGTCTTGTTACCCCCTGTCTATTTAAGTTCTTTGTTCCCTTGACTCGGGTGCTGGTTCCTTGTGTTTGTTCCCGACTTGTGTTTGTTTGACTTACATATATCTGCCTGCCTCTGCTTTGACCTGTGTGTGTGTGTGACTGTATTTCCGCTTGTGTGTTTCTGCCTGTTAGTTCCTGCCTGGT
The DNA here is from genome assembly GCF_018555375.3 of Anguilla rostrata. NCBI lineage: Eukaryota > Metazoa > Chordata > Actinopteri > Anguilliformes > Anguillidae > Anguilla > Anguilla rostrata. The sequence goes on along the minus strand of NC_057933.1, from coordinate 82,643,275 downwards.
TTCTGTCCTACCTGTGTTCTGCTCTGTGTGCTTTTTTGAATTTTGAGTTTTCTTTTTTGTGTTTTTTGGTAGTGCCCTGCGTGGCCTTTTGGTTTCCTGTTTTTTTGTCCCCTGTCATGTAAGTAAAGTCTTTGTTAATTTTCCCTTTTTGAGTTTGTGTTTTTTTCCCCTCTGCGTTTGGGTCCCCCCAACCCGTTACGTGACAGAAGGTACCAGCCAGCGCTGGACCCAGCAGAGTTTTTTTTTTTTTTTTTTGTGTGTGTTTGTGTTTTTTGTTTATCATGCCGGGGTGGTGGGAGCTCGACCCAGTTTTCGCCCTTGAGCCTCCCAGTGCCCGGGGCGGGCGGTCACGGAGGCGCCGTGGTCGGGCTGCCTCCCGGTCGGCCAGACCTCCAGCTGATCAGCCAGCGGATCCTGACCCTTTTGAAGGGTCTCGGCTGGTCATTTTTCCAGGGTCCGGCCCGCGGGGGTGCCGCCGGTCCCGTCCGGCTGCCCAGCCGGGTTCCCTATGGCTGGGGTCCATGTTCCTGTCTCCTGCTCAGTCGGGTTCCCTACAGCTGGGGTCCGTGTTCCAGTCCCCTGCCCAGCCCAGACTGCAGGGGGTCCGCCTGCTCCGCCCGTTGTTCCGCAGGTGCCACTACCGCCTGCTCCACCCACTGTTCGTGCTTCGCCCACGCCTCGAGCCCCGGAGAGGCCTCCAGAGCCGCCTCGAGCCCCGGAGAGGCCTCCAGAGCTGCCTCGAGCCCCGGAGAGGCCTCCAGAGCCGCCTCGAGCCCCAGAGAGGCCTCCAGAGCCGCCTCAATCCCCGGGGAGGCCTCCAGAGCCGCCTCGAGCCCCGGAGAGGCCTCCAGAGTCGCCTCGAGCCCCGGAGGGGCCGCCTGCACTGACCCTTGTTCCGCGGGGGCCGCCTGCTCTGACCCTCGTTCCGCAGGGGCCACTGCCGCCTGCTACACCCAAATTTCGTGCTTCGCTTGCGCCTCGAGCCCCGGGAGGGCCTCCAGAGCCGCCTCGAGCCCCGGGGGGGCCTCCGCAGCCGCCTCGAGTCCCGGGGGGTCCTCCGGAGCCGTCCAGAGCCCCGGAGAGGCCTCCGGAGCCGTCCATAGCCCCGGAGAGGCCTCCAGAGCCGTCCAGAGCCCCGGAGAGTCCGCCTGCTCCGTCTGTTGTCCCGCAGGGGCCGCCATGGCCTGCTCTGGCCGCTGTTCCGCTGGAGAAGCCACCTGCCTTTCCCCCTAGTGTTCGTGCTCCCCCTAGCGTTTGTGCTCCCACTAGCGTTCGTGCTCCCACTAGCGTTTTCGCGCCCCCTAGTGTGTCCAAGCCATCGCTGCCCCTACCCAGTGCCCCGAGTCCTGTTCCCCCTGTCCGAGTCCTGTCCCGAGTCCTGTTCCCCCCGTCCGAGTCCTGTCCCGAGTCCTGTTCCCCCCGTCCGAGTCCTGTCCCGAGTCCTGTTCCCCCCGTCCGAGTCCTGTCCCGAGTCCTGTTCCCCCCGTCCGAGTCCAGTCCCGAGTCCTGTTCCCCCCGTCCGAGTCCAGTCCCGAGTCCTGTGTCCAGTCCTGTTTCTGCCCTGAGTCCTATGTCCAGTCCTGTTTCTGTCCTGAGTCCTGTCTCCAGCTCCCACTCTCTGTTCACTCCCTCCCCGGGTCGGCCTCCTGGGACGTCAGGAGCCATCCCTTGGGGGGGGGGGGGGGGGTGCTGTCATGGTTGTGTGTTTTCCTGTCTGTGTTTCCCTTGTTGGGCCGCCAGATGGCAGCACTTCTGTTTTGTGTCCTGCTCCCCCCTGTTAATTGTATCATTGTTGTCTCGTTATTCTATCATTGTTCCCACCTGTGTCTTGTTATCCCCTCCTTTTCTGGGTTGATTGTTTTTTGAGTTCACCTGTGTCTTGTTACCCCCTGTCTATTTAAGTTCTTTGTTCCCTTGACTCGGGTGCTGGTTCCTTGTGTTTGTTCCCGACTTGTGTTTGTTTGACTTACATATATCTGCCTGCCTCTGCTTTGACCTGTGTGTGTGTGTGACTGTGTTTCCGCCTGTGTGTTACTGCCTGTTAGTTCCTGCCTGGTTTCTGTCCTACCTGTGTTCTGCTCTGTGTGTTTTTTTGAATTTTGAGTTTTCTGTTTTGTGTTTTTTGGTAGTGCCCTGTGTGGCCTTTTGGTTTCCTGTTTTTTTGTCCCCTGTCATGTAAGTAAAGTCTTTGTTAATTTTCCCTTTTTGAGTTTGTGTTTTTTTTTCCCTCTGCGTTTGGGTCCCCCCTACCCGTTACGTGACACGTTTGGAGAAATAAAGTTGGGGAATACTGCCTAACTAGTCTTTATAGCTGTGCATGCATGTGTAATGTATATGTGGGAACATAAATGCAGAATGTTTTTTCTGAAGACTGAAGACTTGTATTGCATTCTTCACTAATGAGATTATAGTACATGCACATTGACGATCCAAGTCTACCCAAAACTCTTGATGGGAACTGTAAGAAGGTTTGTTATTGTAGTTATTGCATTTATTCAAAATTGAATGTAAAATGAAAAAGTGAAATTATGGGTCCTTGAGGCAAATTTGTTCTCTGTGAGAATAAAGTCAGATGGTGCAGGATGGTTTTATTCTTATACATTCAGTTGACCAGAAGTGGGTAGAGTAGCCAAAAACTGTACTCAAGTAAAAGTATTGCTACTTTAAAATAATAATGACTCAAGTAGAAGTAAAAGTAGTCATCCAAATAATTACTTGAGTAAGAGTAAGAAAGTATCTTGTGAAAAGACTACTCAAGTACTCAGTTACTTCGTATAATCTGATTTAATGTTGAAATAAGCAGAGCAAGATGAACGTAAAAATCCAAATGTCCAAAATATAAAATTGTAAATGCTTGTCCAATAGAAATAAACAAAATATAAAATAGCCATGTGCAAATTCAAATATGGCCTAAATCATATCCCTTTAAATAAAACAATACACAGGAGGTTCATCAGAAGAGGAGGGTTTTCGCTTTCTGTTGTACTCTATTAAGTCTGTATACCTCATCAGTTTGTTGGGGTGAACCCTCCGTTGACAGAAAAAATATCAATGAGGCTACAGGGGATTTATCCATTAAAATAGACTCATCATCACAACAAAGAGGAGCCTGCTCAAATTCAAACAGAAACTTTATATGTGGAAAACATAATGCTTTGTCGCACCATTATTGTACCTTATGATGCACTTATCCACAATATTCCAAAGTCCCATGATGCCTTGCGCGGAAAATGTGCAGAACTTCCGGTTTAGCGTAAACAAACTTTATGTATGCTATGCAATGCTATGCAATGTTCCAGCGCTCACGTCATGACTGTTGCATGCTTCACAAAAACTATTACACTACTAACTAACGCTTACATTACAGTGTGAAATATCCACATTAATACCAGTAACCTATTTAGACACACTCAATTTCAAAAATAACGTATATAACCGAAGTATTTTGAGCAATAATAGCGTACTTACATAGCAATGATGAAATCTTATCTGTGTTCAGTAGATGGAGACAGAGACAGTAAATCAACAATACAGTTCAACCCGCTTCTGTTTTGCTCCAAAAAACGATGTCAGCTAGGTCTATCAGCAAACATGTGGCTTAGCTATGCCCAGAAGTCCTCAATAATAATAGTATTTCCCAAGAAATTACAAATAATAGTTGACCACGTTTCGTGCTGCGTCTTTTACTGCCACCACAGAGTGAATGCATAAGTGAATGCGATGATAAGAAAACTTTCGGTTACGCTGACCTAAAAAACGCTATTCCAAAAGCAAAATTAGACATGTTATACATCGTTAGAAAGCTTATACTCTCACCTACTGAATAAATGAATTGTCAATCAAGCCAGACTGTACTAAAAAGGGCGACAACGCCGTAAACAAGGCGTGTGGTATTAGGCACAGCTATTTTGGAAGGTACCGAGGCATCACAAATGTGCGTATGTTTCACAAACGGATTGTCCAAGACAATAAATGACCACTCAGTCAAATAGTTAGCTATCCACAGCCAAAACTAACCTACAACTTACCGCCACATATTTTCTCAAGTTCAAAGTTGAGTTCTTGAAGGCTGAAATGTCCACATTTCTAGGCAGACAAAGAAGGCAGCGAATAATTTAACTACTGTTTTTGGTAGTCTGTATGTAAAACATAGTTTCAACGTGAGGCCAGGGCTGTTCTGCCTCCTACGAATCACCCGCCGTTGTTTCAGCCATTGTTGTCGCCCACTCATCCTTCTGTGTGCTGTGACTGGCTACGTTTGATTGGCGAAACGGAGTCATTTGGGGCTGTGACAGAGCCAAAGCAAAGACCAGTCAGCCTCTTTGGCTGAAGTCTCTCTGAGAGAATGAAACAAACAGAATGTGCATTGAATAAAAAATGGGTAAAAAATAAAAGTAACGAGCGGAATGTAGCCGAATATAATGGAGTAAAAGTAACATTTTTTCTTCGCAAATATACGCGAGTAAAAGTGAAAAGTATGTTGCATTAAAATAACTCTTACAAGTACAATTTATTCAAAAAGTTACTTAAGTAAATGTAACGGAGTAAATATAACGCGTTATTACCCACCTCTGCAATTGACTGCTGTAGTGCCACCATGTTGCATCAAATAAGATCAGCAGCAGTTTGGAGCTACCACCGATCAGTGAGCTAAGTTTCAAGCGAATCAATTATATGAAAGTGAGAAATGCAGCATATGAAAAAACAAACAGGCCACCGATTCAATATGGTTTTAACTTAAACATGCATACATATATTCCTAATAAGCTGATTAGTCACTGTAGAAAGTTTTAAAAGTCTACATGTCAAACAGTGAACTTTAGTGAATGGTTCCATTAAAAAAACATTCCAGAGTCATAAAGCGCCACATTGTGGTTTAATCTGGCCAAATCTTTAGGGCTGTCCTCAAGTGTCATCAACAGACACAACAAGTTTCATCACTTTATGCCAGACAGATGGTATTTATTAGCATTTGTAAAATAGCCCACAAGAAAATTGATTGGATTCCTGCGGGCACATTCTTGAACATAGCAACATCTTATTTAAAGATCTTCGTGAGTAAATGCTCTAACTCAGGTTCCGTGCAAATGGGTCAAGCCAGGAGAGGGGTGTCCAGTCTTATCAGAAAAAGGCCAGTGTGGATGCAGGTGTTTGTTTTAGTCCAGAACTACAACACCTGATTCAACTAATTATCTAATCATGGTCTTCAATCAAGACCTTGACAAGTAGAATCACGTGTCCCAGTGCTGGTCTAAAACAAAAACCTGCACCTACAGTAGCCCTTTTTGGATAGTACTGGGCACACCTAACGAAGGAGAAAGTGCAAAAAAAAAAATGAAAGTCTTACCTTACAAACAAGTTTGAAATACCGGTGCCAGTACCATTTCTATCCTGGGGGATTTTTAAGACCATTAAAATACTACTGCACTCCACCTGCAAGCAAATGACAGAGCTCCTGAATTTAATACTTGAATTTAATGAAGTTGGGGGATCATAAATAACTTTGCATTGCATAACATTTGAAGAGGAGCTCTTTTGAATCAGAGAAGAGACATGACAGAGAACAGATTCTGCAGCTGATAGGAGACACTGACTTGGAGCTAGAAAAACAGAATAAATGCAGAAGTCTGCCCTTTCCTTACCGACTATCAAAACATATGGAGGAAAAACGAGTGCTCAGTTCTGGTTGTAAGATAAACCATTTAGTTTTGTGGTTGCTTTCTGGGAAGGAGGGTTTCTTGCACGTTCATGGATTGCCTGGCTAGGGTTTAAAAAGTTAGTTAGGATGCAACAAACAAAAACAGGCTTTCATTTCCTTGTACTGACCATATATTAAAAGTACTTGCCAAGCTAGCAATCACTCGAAATTCATTTTAAAAAATGCTTGCCTTATCTTAAAAGTGTGAAATGCACATTAAAGCTGATAAATCTGCTCAACTGTATATTTAGTTAACTAAATTTGAGTAACATCCATGTTGACAGACACAAGTAGCTGTGTTTAGACACTTTCTAAGAGGCACTTTGCAGTATATCGGGTGCAGGTACATAGATGTTGAGAACTTAATGGACACACCACATGAAAAATAACTTTCACTGACATAACTAAGTCACAGTTACACAGGTATCTACATGATTGAGTCAAATAAAGTTGAATGCCAATTAGATGGTCAGGTATAAGAGGTCTAAAAATCAGCACCTTTATTTGTGAGTTTCCCAAGAAACATGATGCAACTGATGAAGTTCCACAGAGGCCAAACAGTAGCCCACTTACAAATGCGCTGCATAAAGATTTTGATTAACAACACAGCAGTGGACATAATTTGACATCACCTCTTTTTGTTTCTCTTTCCTTTTAGCGGAACCAGCCTTCAGATATATCACTGTTTACATGTTAAATTACAATGCAAAGGAGAAGGCCACAAACGAGCTCTACATCACCTCCTATCTATCAGATACGAAAGTGGTTGTCACTGTCAACAGGTCTCCATTCAAGAAAGAGCTGTCAATGCAAGGTGGAGAGCGTGTAACAGTGGAGGTACCTTCTGACACAGAATTAATAGGCACCGGCAAATATTCAAAAACAGTCCTAATTCAATCCAACAGGTACATCACTATCGTTTCCACCAATCGGAAGACAAATTCACTTGACACTACACTGGTGTACCCATTGACCGAATTTGGCCAAGAGTATTATATCTTCACTCCATTGGCCAAGAGTTTGTACCCAAAAGAGTTTGCTGTTTTTGGCTTGCAGGATACTACTTTAGTTACTGTAGAGTTGAAGTGCACTGTCACCTTTGAAGGTAAAACTTATAAGCCAAATGAAAAACTTTACGCCTACATTAATGGATTGGAGGTTCTCTACCTGGAGTCAAATCAGAAAAATGAAGACTGCACTGGGTCAAGAGTGGTGTCAGACAAGCCAGTAGGGGTCATCTCAGGAAATGCTTGTGCTTGGAAGAACTCCAAATGTCAGCACGCTTTCGAACAGTTGTTACCTGTAGAGCGATGGGGTACATATTTCATTGTCCCACCTCTAGAGTATCAGGTCCTGATGGACTCTGTGTTTATTTTTGCTTATAAGCCCACTCATGTCATTTACCAATTTGGTGCCAAATCTCAGGAGATTGATCTCCGTTCTGGTCAGTGGAAAGAGATTCAAATGGACAGGAGTTCACCGTTAGTCATCTCTTCCACTCTGCCCATTCAAGTCCTCTACTACTGCACTGGTGGTAAATTTAGTGATAACACTGTATTTGACCCATTTATCATGAACATTGAACCAACTGATAAGTTCTGTGAATCCCGCACCTTAGAGGGTATGGAGGACTTTACTAACTATGCCCTTATTGTTGCCAAGACCAGTGACATTAACAAAGTGATATTTGATGACAAGCATCCATCTTTCAAGTGGCTGAAAGTTGAAGGAACAGAATACTCTTGGGCTCATTACACCTATGATAAAGGAAGAAGTCACCACACAATGAAGAGTCCCCATGCCCCCATTGGGGTTTATAGTGTTGGCACAGTGGATAGGAACAGCTACGGAGCTCCTGCAGCCTGTGGACGTAAGTAGAAATAAAGTGACTGCGATACATACGACAAAACCACACAGGCACGGAGTGGTAAGATGCGCACAATTTTATTTGATACAGCGGCACAGTGGCACAGTTGCTGTAGCTGTAGCTGTCGCTGTTGTGGTAGCGTCACTGTCTCTGGTTATCGTGCACATCTTTCGAACCCCGGGCTCACTGCAGGCAGTGCAGATAAAGGTTCAAATTTATCACATAACTGCCCACAGGTGCAGCTGCCTGCCGGCTAAATCACTCCCCCCATATCTCCGCCTGCAGCTGGCACCACAACCACGCTGCCCCCTCACAATGATATCGTCAGACGATAATGCATAACTTAATTCCCATTTACCTGTGAAAGACGACAAGAGAATGGCAGTTTATTCCTTTGATTATGCTCTTTCTTTTAGTTAGATAGATGGGTAGATAGATAGATTATTGTTCTCAGTGAAGAAATTCTTCACATTTAGCGCCAAAATATGAACATGTTGTCATATCAAACACTGACAGCAAACATTCCTCAGCTCTGGGCACCTGCCCGGAGCTCTAGCCCAAGTTTGCTGAGCATCACCCCCCCCCCCCCTTCCCGGCCCGGAGCTCCAGCCCTAGACCAGCTAGACCAGCTGGGCACCCCCGCCTCCTGCCACTATTGATTCAGCTGTAGCACCAAGCCTGTCCCCCTGTCTGACCCTGCTACCCATTGGTGTTCCTGCCCATCTCTCTATTTGACAGGAGTCACCCTTTGCAAATAAAATTGATTGAATTGATTGATTCACATCGACATTGACATAACAACACAGCACCATAGCAGAACAGTGAGTGCAGATATTGAACTGAAATTACACCTAAACCACAGTGGTAGGTGAGAGTTGTTAAGTTTCTTTTTCGCAGAGATTACAAAGCTTTTGATGAAGTGAGCTCTCCTCCACATGGATGTCCTGTATCTGCGACCAGAGGGGTGGCATTTAAGTGACAGTGCAGTGAGTGTTCTGGGTCATGTGCAATTCTATCTGCCTTACATGTTGAATGCAACGAGAGGAGTGCCAACTCTCCCTCTCCCCTTATTCTCTCCTATCTGCCCCTGGGTGCTAATGCGGTGCCTGTTGCATCATGAGCAGCCATTTTTGCATTCAGTGAACATGATGCAAGTCTCAAGAGTTTCGTTTTTGTTTAAGAGTTTTGGTAAAGCGTTTTATCTTTACTCACGAGAAAGAAACATTTCTGGGTCATCCGCCCCTTTTCTCCCACCCTGAGTTTAATCCATTTTTGAGCATTGTATTGTCTGTTTTTACAGTGCTGACCTGCACCTACAAGGGTAAGTCCTATCTCCCTGATGAACGCTTCTGGGAGGACTCTGCCTGCACACAACTCTGCGAGTGCAACCCTTCCACAGGTTTTGTCGATTGCCAGAAATCTGAGTGCAAAGCTGGAGAGGAGTGTAAAGTCATAGAGGGCCATAATGAATGTGTGGCAAAAGGCATTACTGCACCTGCATATGCAGGAGAAGGTATGTTACATGCATGAAAATAAATCCTCCTGCCTGCAATGTTTATTCATGATAAAAATGACATCTTCTGAAATCTTGGAAATTTCATGAGCAGCCATTTTGGTAATTGTGGAGAACATGATGCACATAGTACATGTGAATGCCTTTGCCGAAACATCTCAGTGTACATTTTTTGCAGAAAATGAAAGTCATAATTTTATGGACTTTAGTTCTTGTTGTGGTGAATAAGATGATGTTGATTAGTTTGGGCATTGAAATTCCACAACACTATCATCAGATGCTGGGTTTCCCCCACAATGTCAATTTTGTTAAATAGCACACATTTATTGAATGGTTCAACAAGATTATGGAGATCAGTGAATCTGAGTCTGAGGTTTTAGATTTTTCTCTGGTGTTTGCAGAGTCACTCAATAATTCAACAGATTGTCTGACTTAATACAGTTAATAACAGTCTTAGTGTAATATATCTGTTAAGAACAATCGTACATTCTAAAAAACGATCCTTGCAAACCATCTGTGGAGTAATCGTAGAAGTGATTGTTTCTCACCTTGACAGAGACATTACCTGTCCTAATTTAAATGAGAACTAGGTAGTTTGTGTAAGCTAAATTCTTGGAAATTCTTTTGCAACAAAATAATGTCCAACAAGCAATTCATGGGGAAAGAGAAAATGCTTGCTGATATGGCTTCTGCTTGTTTTCAGGAAAGAAAACTCAGACAAATGTGATTGTGAATATCTACAAGTTTCCAATGAACAAAAAGGTGGACACGCAAGGTTCAAAATCTGTGACGGTGGAAAAAGGGACCCCTGAAATTGAAATTCATGGTGCTGGCAAATATCCGAAAACGACAGATGTTCAGACCAACAAGGTCATCACCATTACGGGCGAGAGTCAAGTGAAGAATTCAGTTGACCTATCACTGGAGTACCCAGTGAGTGAATGGGGCCAAGACTATTATGTCTTCACTCCACCAGCAAGAGGATACCAAAAACAACTAGCTGTCTTCAGTGGACCGGATGCCTCTTCAGTATCAGTAGATTTGAGCTGTACTGTTAGCTTCAGAGGTGAAACTTATAATCCACATGACAAACTAACTGTAAATCTTGGCGCATCTGAGATTGTCTACCTGCAGTCCGATGAAGACTGCACTGGGTCAAGAGTGGTGTCAGACAAGCCTATAGGCGTCATCTCAGGACATGCTTGTGATTTGAACTCCAAATGCCAGCACACCTTAAAACAGCTGTTACCTGTAAATCAATGGGGCACATCCTACATTATCCCACCTCTAGAGTATCAGGTCCTGGTGGACTCTGTGTATATCTTTGCTTCAAAGCCCACTGATGTCACTTATCAGTTTGGTGACAAATCTCAGGTCATTAATCTCAGCGCTGGTCAGTGGAAAGCACTTCCAATGGGTAAGAATACACCATTAGTCATCTCTTCCACACAGCCCATTCAAGTCCTCTACTACTGCAATGGTGGCAGATTTAGTGATGGCTCTGTATTTGACCCCTTTATCATGAATATTGTACCCACTGACAAGTTCTGTCAGGCCAACGTCCTAGGAGATATGGACGGCTTGAATAACTATGCCCTTATTGTTGCCAATACCAAGGACATTAATGAAGTGCAATTTGATAACAAGCGTCCATCCTTCAAGTGGCAGCAAGTCCAAGGGACAGAATACTCTTGGGCTCCTTACACCTATGAGAAAGGAAAAGGTCACCACATTGTGCTGCATCCCTCTGCTCCCATCAAGGTCTACAGTGTGGGCACAGCAAAACAAAATGGTTATGGAGCTCCTGCCTCTTGTGCTCGTAAGTAAAAAAAGTTTTTTCTGTCACAATTAAAGTAAGCATCACACTTTAAGTAAGCATTACATTTATAGTAAGAACCACACTTAAAGTAAGCATCACACTAAAAGTAAGAACCACAATTAAAGTAAGCATCACACTTTAAGTAAGCATTACATTTATAGTAAGAACCACACTTAAAGTAAGCATCACACTAAAAGTAAAAACCACACTTAAAGTAAGCATCACACTAAAAGTAAGAACCACACTTAAAGTAAGCATCACTATTCGAGTAAGCATCACACTTAAAGTAAGCGCTGCTCTTACAAAGCTGACTTTTTTTGGGTACACTTGCCAACATAATTTGTGTAGGCTTTACAACATCTTTGCAGCACGTAATTCACTGCACATGGCAGAAATTATTCTAATAGACAAATCAACATTTAATCTATAACTGTTTTGTTGATATTTTAATATTTTTGCAGGATTTTCAGGATTTCGTCTGAAAAATTGAGGAGATAGGCTAATGAACGGAATATTGATCTTACTCATCTTGAGTTGACTTGGAAGTCTTAGGAATTCTGGACTCAAGAGATTTGCTGGAATGGAAACCATATCTCTGCTTTACCTTTGGTGGCTATAGAATCAAATGAACATGGGAATGGTGCCTTTAGTGTCTATTCTTTTCTACTGTATTACTTTCTTAATTTTACATTTAAAAAGGGAAGTTAGCTTTAATTCTTCGTGTTACCATATCAACTTATGTTAAAGGGTTCAGTGCGTATTGTCCAAAATTGATTAGGTGTGTACATTCGATTTTCCGTGTACAAAATGGACATCACTTCTAGCCCTAGAAATGTGACAAAAGGGAAAAAAGGTTCACAAGAACTTGCTATAAGCAGTTAAAAACAGTTTTAAGTGTGACATTTTTTTAAACTTTCCTCCAGTGTTCAGATCAAATCTGACCGATTTACAACTTTCCTAAATCATAAATATAGTGTTTTTCATCTGATTGCCTCAAGACCTTATATTTTCCTCCACACTAGGCATTTCCTCCACACTAGGCATCCCCATACACACACCCACTCACCCACACATCCACATCCACAACCCCTTCACCCCTCACCCATCTGCCCCCCACCCTTTCATCCATCCCCCCCTTGGTGTTAGTGACGGGAACCTGTCTCTTTCTCGTGCTTATGTGCCCATCCCCCACATGAACCACACCTTCCAGACAAACAATGTATCATATCTTCTCACAGACCCATATATAAAGCTTTCTTTGGGCCTTGCTCTCATTTTACTCTGTGAACACAATGAATAGGCAACTGAGTAGGCAATTGTCTGTCAGAGAGGCTCTGGACCATATTTTTTAACCAAATGATGATGGAGAGGAGATTGAAATTGAACCAGAGATAGAGGAAGATGTCTCAGAAATGGAAGACAACAAAATTTGGTGATGATTTATGGTTTTTGTAATAATATAAGAGCAGTTAAAACAGACTGGCCAAATTTGGCCGCAAACACTATAATAAGTGGGGGAGCAACGAACACTGGAGAAAGGTTAAATAAATTTAGCTTTTACTTAGACATTCAGATTGTACAAGTGTTGTTTCGGGAGGGTGTTTTGGGATTTCATTAAAACAGCATTAAAAATGTGTTTCTCTCTTTGTTGCTTGTGTTTTAGATTATATGTTTTTGGTTATGAATGTAAGAACTGGAAAATGTCTGAAACAAGGACCATGAAATGGGAGTCACCGTGTTTACACCCTTTTCCCCCTTTATCCTTATCGCATGTCCAATCATAGCTCCAAGCCCATACCATAGCTAACATACCCTCCTTCATTTTGGGAGGGTAAAGGCTGTCAGGCATGTTCTCTGAGACCGAGAGCTGCTAGCAGCCAATGTTTTTTCTTCGGTGGTTCTCCAGCTGAGTTGTGCTGCCAAAGTGTTGGAGGACCACTCTTTGTGCATCATCACTGGCGCAGGTAAACCACAGGTGTCTGATCATGCAGGTAAATGGTAAATGGTAAACAGACTGCATTTATATAGCGCTTTTATCCAATGTGCTTTACAATTGATGCCTCTCATTCACCCATTCACACACACACACACACACACACACACCAACGGTGAAAGGCTGCCATGCAAATGACCAATCAGCTCGTTGGGAGCAATTGGGGGTTAGGTGTCTTGCTCAGGGACACTTCGACATGCCCAGGGTGGGGGGATCGAACCGGCAACCCTCCGACTGCCAGACAAACCGCTCTTACCCCCTGAGCTATGTCTCCCCTGTGGGATAACCTTCCCTCCGCGGTCTCCCCCCTCCCTGTGTAAGGCGACTCCCCTCCGCGGTCTCCTCCCTCCCTGTGTAAGGCGACTCCCCTCCGCGGTCTCCTCCCTCCCTGTGTAAGGCGACTCCCCTCCGCGGTCTCCCCCTCCCTGTGTAAGGCGACTCCCCTCCGCGGTCTCCCCCTCCCTGTGTAAGGCGACTCCCCTCCGCGGTCTCCCCCCTCCCTGTGTAATGAGACTCCCCTCCGCGGTCTCCTCCCTCCCTGTGTAATGCGACTCCCCTCCGCGGTCTCCCCCTCCCTGTGTAAGGCGACTCCCCTCCGCGGTCTCCCCCTCCCTGTGTAAGGCGACTCCCTCCGCGGTCTCCTCCCTCCCTGTGTAAGGCGACTCCCTCCGCGGTCTCCCCCTCCCTGTGTAATGAGACTCCCCTCCGCGGTCTCCCCCCTCCCTGTGTAATGAGACTCCCCTCCGCGGTCTCCCCCCTCCCTGTGTAAGGCGACTCCCCTCCGCGGTCTCCTCCGTCACGGTCGGGGTCAGATTCCGGAATGTGGAGCGCGCCACATGCTTTTTTTTTTTTCTCAAATGAATGCGGATCCCAAGAGCCGGCGGACAATTTGGCAAAATAACGGGTCCCCTTTAAAAAACTGTGCTAATGAAGAACGGCAAGGCTGGGGTTATTTTAAATGTTACCTATACCATCTATTATATGACTAATATTGATATAAGGCTGCCAAAGGATCTTGCCAGGCACAGATTATGTATGGTGGTTAGAAATTCTCGTTCTACCCCAGGAAATGAAAAAATGAAGACAATTTGAAATTTTGAATACTTGAACAAATACCAAAGTAGGAAAATGAAAATCCATAAATCTCCACACACCTATACTGAATGAAGTTCACTTAAGACTATAAAGAAACTTACTTCATGATACCTATTTTGACAAGGCTTCCTGTAATACATTCCTCTTAATCAGATTATCCTGATTGAATAATTACCACTTGGCCTGTCAGAGCCTGAAATCCCTGGTGTGTTCAGCATTAACATTACACGTGAGTGTTATGACGGCCTCTTTAGACACCATGGTGCTGCCCTGTTTGGCCATCCCTCAGAGAAGCAAGCTGCCTGACCACTGCGGCAGGGCCTCCAGCACTGTAATCAAGCTGAACACCAGGCCCCCCAGGTCAGAGCCAGTATGGCCAAGGCATAAGGTAAGAAGACAGTACATGTTCCTTGGAGCACCACGAAGATGGTGGCAACAACTTGCCCTCAGACTAATTTTGAACCCCTTGGTGCTCGGTTCTTTGATCCCTTTCACAAGAGCCATTTGCTCCCAGTTTTATTAGTTTCTCCCTGCATGGTTCGAGTGGTCAGAGGTACAGCCTGTATTCCAGTAGGTAGTTTTGGGCTGATGGACGCTGTCTTGCATCCTCGCGTGCCAATTAGCTTGTTGAGTTAAGCACAGGTAGTGAATTTATCTGAAGGAGTTACAGAAGTGGTTCAGCCACTCAAAGGTGGGATTTTAGCATTCGTATCTTCTCAGGAGGGTCAATGCCAGACACCATACTGGCCCTAGATTTGGCAGTGTTGCCAGAGGTAGAACAGGTGAAAGTAAGATCTTTACAAATGCAGGTCGGTTTTCTCTGTTCACAAAGGGGATTTGGGTTGCATCAACCTTATCTCACACAACATCCCTTTGCTCAAAGACGTACCAGTCTGTCAAATGTTTAGTAGAATCCATCCCTCACATTAGGATGCAGTTAAGGCCCACATTTATCAGCTGCTGGATAGCCAGGCTATCCGGGAGTGTAGTAGCCCCTATGCCTCTCCCATCATCCTGGTTAAGACATTCTGAAAATGTCTTATATGTCTTCTGATAATGATCACCAATCACTAATGGTCTCTTGCTCCAAATTAATTAAAACCTGCTGATAAGGAGCAACCTTTTAGTTTTCTAACATTACAAAAAAAGAAGAAGAAAAAAAACACTTAAATCTTCACCTGGTTGATTTGCAGCTTATGTTCAGACTGACCAGAGGTTACTCTGTGGTCATGTGTAAGTCAAGCTAATATTCACCTTATTTTCTATGACCTTTTCATCTGCCTTGGGAACGTTAATGAGCTTTTACTGCTGATGGGTGGTCATGGCTGAAGCTCTGTAACGGAAGCAGTCCTTGCTTTTATAACCCTTCCTTTCCAATCTACTTCTACTTTTTTGTGTGCAGACAGTCATCTGCACTCAGCCAACGGGTTCAGGTAGCTGTACTGCACAGGGAATCCACAAGGGGGCTAGAGAGAGCACAGTGTGGCGTTGCAGCTAGTAAGCTGGCCCTATAACACTTGAGTTACACATTCTTATCTTGGGTGTTGAAAAACATTAGAAAATAGAAATATTTGATGATGAGAACAGGTCATTTTGCCCCATATTGGCTCATCTCACTTCCCAAGGCACTAATGATTTACCTGCAAACAGCTGTTCTGTGTATTGGACAAAATGCTTAGGAGATGAATAGGTGGCAATATTTAGGAAACCACGTTTATGGGAATTAGACCAGGATACTAGGGTAAACATCCCTACTCTTTTTGAAAGTGCTTGAGGATTTTAATGGCCACAGTGAATCAGAAACAGGATCAGCCTCAGTCAAAGGATGATGTTAACTCAAGTTTTCTCATGTCGTTTCTCATTTCCACTGAAATTGCTGTTTTGGACAGCCTCATCATCATCAGCGTACACAATGTTTCTTGAGATACTTAAAGAGACGTTTCAGGCGAGATCCACAAAGAAGACAGACATTCCAGTAAAGAAACACTTGCAAGTTCTGCCACAAGGGGTCACCACACTGCTGCCTATCAATTTTTCAGATGCCTGTTGTATTGTATGTCCCATAAAAAGCCTTGAATGAAGGAAAAAAACTTAAGCTAAAAGCAACCATCACCTCAGTTGTTACTTGATATAACTTCAGTCAAAACAGACAATTCACCTTAAGTTCGTCACAAATTCTTTTTTATCAATTTTTGATATTCATTGAAAGAAAAACAAGAAAATACTGTATTGCAAAAGTGCGTACCAGTGTGTGAATTCAAAGTAAGGTTTATTGCCCAGCCCTAGTTTGAATACAGCTTTCATGCAGGCTTTGTTGGGAGGGTTCCTTCAGCTTGCGGTCTGTTTAACACCATGAGGCATAAAGACCCCCCATGCATGTTTGATGCAGGAGGAGCCGGAGGATGTGTATGAGAATGTGCACGAGAATGTGCATCCCTGCATCGTCCCCATAAAGGATGTGACTCAGAACCCAGAGGCAGACGGACCTCCCAACTGCAATTAAACTGTTCTCTCCTCTGTCCGACTGTCAGTCACACACAGATAGCAGCTCTTCTCATGTTTTATGTCTCTTTTTTTCAGATGTCCCAGACTCAGCTCAGAGTGACCTCCATCTTTAATGATCGATGCTTATTTTTCATTTATTCAAAAGGTCAGGATTCATTCTGAATGTGCACAGAGACGATTATTTCTCCACCAAAGTTGACTTGAATGGCGTGTGCTACCTACATATGTACATATGTTTGTGTGCAGCTCTCTCTCTCTCTCTCTCTCACTGGGAGAATACAAAGGGTAGCACATGCTTATTGGCAAGGACATTTACCTGAGCCTGTGTGTGGTGGCTTGAGCATTAAGAAACTGATACATGTGGGTCACGATATAAAAGAGCCTACTTTTTTGTTGGCTGTAGCATACAGACAATTTTAACCCGTGAACCAGTATTTCTGCATTTTTATTATGTGCAAAATGAAAATGCAAATCAAGAGATTTTATTTATTTTTATGCAAAAAAGGTTGCCTGGAGTCCCTGAGCTGCCTTTCTTTCTGTATTCAAGAGAAAAACATTTGATATCATCCAAAATCATTTGTGTTTAATAACTGATTCCAGACGAGAGATCTCTAGAACCTTCTTTGTGTATCACTATTCCCGTGTGATTTATATTCTGGCTCCAGAATGTCTGTTCAATTTGACACAAACTTGTTTGTAATGTTTTAAATGCGAATGTTAAGTTAAACGTTAAGTTAAATGTTTAGTTTTGCATACTCTGTCTCATCATCAGTACATGTTATCTGCAGTGGACAACTCATTAATGTAATTAATGTAATTAATAGATTCTCATTTCATTTCGATATTTGAGTGTTCTGAACACATACTGTAAGCCTACCGTATATCACTTGGAAATAAGCAAAGGAATCCTAAAATCAGAAAGAATTTTGACAGAACAGACAGGTGTTTGCACCACCGTAATCTTTCATTTGATCTTTTCAATTCCAAAACAGGAAGCTTGACTGAAAGGACCCAGACAATGACTGAGACAATGCACGCACAAGCACGCACAAACACGCACACACACACACACACACACACATACACAGCCCTTTGTATTATTATCCTTGTGAGGACTCGCCAAAGACTACATTCACCTGCTAGCCCTTAAACCTAACCTTAACTGTTTTAACTGCATGCTTAACCCTCCCCAATTTTAACTCTGACTCGAAACTTAACCTTTAAAAAAAGTGTGCACCAGCAAAATGTCCTCAGTTCATGGCATTTTCCTCATTTTGAATTCAGTTTGAGGAGAACTGGTCCTTACATTGATAGAAAATAAAGTACACGCACATAATCTGTTGAAAGTGTCTTGTCTAAAGTTTCTTTGTACATCAGTGTGTTTAATAAATAGATTTCAGTAGAAAACTGAAGTTGTAACGTACTGACATGATTCCAGTTCTAGTAAACAACATTTTTGACAAATTCCAGTCTGGTTTTAGAGCTCTGCATAGTACAGAATCCGCTCTGTTGAAGGTATATAATGATATCCTTCTCTCTGTCGATTCTGGTTCCTGTGCCATCTTAGTCCTGGTCGACCTCAGCGCAGCATTTGATACAATCGACCATGGCATTCTCTTAAGATGCCTGGAGGGTGAAGTTGGTCTGCAGGGCTCAGTGTTACAATGGTTTACCTCCTACCTGAAAGAAAGAACCTTTTCCGTTAAAGTAGGAAACTGTTCTTCATCCCCTGCGTCCATTAAATGTGGCATTCCCCAAGGTTCTATTTTAGGGCCTCTTTTATTCTCACTCTACATCTCCTTGGCTCTATTTTTGAGAAACATAATATTGTGTATGTATTGCTCATTAAATAACCTTTTTAACTGTCTAGATGACATTAAATGCTGGATGGAATTTGAAATTTTACTATTTGTTTTTAAAGCCCTAAATGGATTAGCTCCACAGTACATCACTGATCTACTGACTCCATATTCTGCTCCCAGGTCACTTAGGTCATCAGCTAAACAACTCCTCTCAGTCCCCCACTCACGTCTTAAAACTAAAGGGGATCGGGCTTTTTCTGTTGCTGCCCCCAGGCAAAAAACAGAAAAATGCATTAACAAAGGTGATCAAGGTCTGTAGCAGTATCACAGGTACGCAACAGAAAAGTCTGTCTGATTTGTATAACAAACAGTTGTTGAAGAAAGCAGAATCCATCCTGTCCAATAGCACAAACCACCTGCACCTAGAGTTTCAGACCAGATACAAAAACTCCTTCATACTCTCAGCCATTTCACTGCTAAACTCCAATAGAAAAAGGTAATACCAGCAATTGAGTTAATTGCCTTGGTACTGTTTTCACTGCTGCACAGCCAATTGCCCCTCTGGGGACAAATAAAGTTCTACTTGACTTGGATTTCACATGTAATCACTTGGGTTTTCACATGTAATTACATGGGAATTCCTGTGGGAATTTACATGGACTTCACCCATTAAACAATGAATATGTTTCAAAACCACATTTCCCAAATGCACATGTTCTACATATTGCCCATGTGATTTTACCATGATATATTTCACATGTGATGATCACATGTGGTTCTTTTTCACACAAGAATCACATGGGTTTTTTCATGTGGGAATTTAATGCGTTTGTTTTTTTTGCTGTTCATGGTACATTGTGATTAGCAGGCATAGAGATAGGTGACATCATTCATAGAGACAGGTGATGTTTTTACTGATGAGGAGGGGAGTAGGAGGGAAGGAAGGAGGGGACAATACACAGCTTGGGGTTGGACATTTAAAGAATATTTTGCCCAGGTGAGGAACAAGAGTGAAAAGCAGGGAAGGCCAGGTGAGTGGTGGTCGTGATGACTTCAGGGACATGGGGCCTGATTAGATGCATTTGTGTGACTATTTATAAGTATTGACTGGAAATATGTACATTTTTACCTTATCAACTCAAAGCATTAACTTCACTTTCAGAGCTATTTAATTTTTCTGACTTTGACTTTCTGACTTTTTCCAGTTTTGGACATAGCACAATGTTGGAAATTAAATGTTTTACATTATGATGAGCACAAGTACTTGGCATAAAATATCTACAATACTAATCATGCAAGTATTGCATTGTGAAACTGCTATGCATTTAATGAACACACTAAAATAAAATCCCACAGTCGTCTATAAAATACAATAAATACAGTGTGAAGTTTTATACTGGATATTTGTTCTACTGGCAGTATTAGCAGGTAGGTATGTCTTATTCAACAGCGTACATTTAGATGTCAGAAAGATTACTTGTGCTGCTATGCAATCAAGATTTATCTCTAAGGATGAATAAATCTGTTCAGATATAAGCAGTAGACTTCATTTACTATTTATCCCGGGGGATGGATTCATAATCAGAATAAAATGTTGGGGTTGTCACAAACTGTGCATAGATAAAAAGGTAAGCCCCAGTGTAGACCATCACTCCACCATTCCACATTTTAAAAAATTGTAAACTGGCCCACACCTCAATTACAATAATAGCTCTTTGAAAATGATTACTTTTTAATTTATTTTTATTTTGTTTTCTAGGGACGTATGAATGTTCTACAGAAGGTATGTTATCACAAATTTTTAAAAAAGTAATTTCTGGTCAATTTCCACTCCATTCACGCATTTTGATAAATAAAGTTGAGGACTATATGCTTGCATGCATGTGCAATGTATATGTGTGAGCAGAATGCAGAATGTTTTTGCAGCTGAAAAATTGTATCACATGCTTCACTAATGGGACTCCAGTGGGGCTCTCTTGGTAAAATCCTTTTTACATTACATTGTTATACAATATTCTGTTGCCATTCCATTTTAAATTTATCGCGCTAATTCTGCGATAGGGGATGAATATCATAATTACGAAAATAACGTTATTTAGTTCCGTGCAAGGTTGAGGAATTAAAAAAAAAAAAAAAATTAAAAAAGCTAACAGTTACTCGTATTCCAGATTAGTGGACCAGCAAAGTAAGAAGGGTGCTTTCCTAGGATGGGTTTATAAATGAATAGACGCAGCATGTGTCAATAGACATATGTCAATTTCATAAAGCTTCAATTTTGACGGTTCAAACTGTGAAGCTGCTGGAGCCCTATTGTTTTTGTTCCATTTATTTATTTATTTATTTATTTATTCTCTAAAAAATTATGTTTAGAGAGAAGCACGTTGAAACCATAGAAGCCTGTTTCCGAGAACAAGAAAAAAATGAGCTATTTACGACTTTTTTTCTCTTATTTCTCACAGTTGCTGAATTCTGACTTTTTTTCTCGCGATTGCGGGCTCATTTCTTAGAATTCTGACTTTATTTCTTTAAATAGGGAGTTTTTATTTCTCACAATTCTGACCGCAAGTAAACAATTGTAGTGTATATTAAATAAATTTGCAATTGCGAGGAAAAAAAGCATATTACGGGAAACACCATAAAAAATGACTTTAACTGACATAACTAAATCACAGTTACACAGGAATCTACATGGGTGTGTCAAATAAAGTTGAATGCCATTTAGATAGATGTGTCAATTATGAAAGGGCTGAATATCAGCACTTTTATATGTGAGTTTCCAAGGCAACGTGAAACAAAGAGGCCAAACAATAGCCCAGAGCAAATGCTCTGCGTGAAGATTTTGACTAACATCAAAGCAATGGGCATAATATGGCAGTGCCTCTTTTGTTTCTCTCCCTTTTTAGTTGAACTATCCTTCAAATATCTGACTGTTTTCAACACAAATGCAAAAGAGAGAGGGAGAAACCAGCTCTACATCACATCCTATCTACCGAATATGAACGTGGTTGTCACTGTCAACAAGACTCCACACAAGAAAGAGCTGTCAATGCAAGGTGGAGAGCGTGTAACAGTGGAGGTACCTTCTGAGACAGAATTGATAGGCACTGGCAAAAATTCAAAAACAGTCATGATTCAGTCCAACAAATTCATAACCATCGTCTAAAATCTGAAGTAGAATTCAGTTGACACTTCACTGGTGTACCCAGTGACTGAATGGGGCCAAAGGTACTCTTCACTCCATCAGCTAAGGACCACCTGAAAGAGTTTGCTGTTTTTAGCTTGCAGGATTCTACTATCATGACTGTAAAGTTGAAGTGCGCTGTCAAATTTAAAGGTCAAACTTACCAGCGAAATGAAGATCTTACTGCCCGCATTCATGCATCTGAGATTGTCTACCTGGAGTCCGATGAAGACTGCACCGGTTCAAGAGTGGTGTCAGACAAGCCTATAGGCGTCATCTCAGGACATGCGTTTGCTTGGAACCACCCTGGGCTCACATGCCAGCATACTTTCAAACAGAAGTTACCTGTAGAAAAATGGGGTACATCCGTCATTGTCCTTCCACTAGAGTATCAGATCCTGAAGGACTACGTGTATGTCTTTGCTTCTATGTCCCCTCAATGTCACTTACCAAATTGGTGCCAAATCTCAGGACATTAATCTCAATGCTGGTCAGTGGAAAGCGCTTCCAATGGATAAGAATACACCATTAGTCATTGTGGTGTGGGGATGGCTGGTTTAAGCAGCCACACCTGCCCTGGGTCAAGCTAATTAGACCTGGCCAATTGGATAATTGGTTAAGAATTAGATAATTGGCCAGGCTAATTAGACCCAGGAACAGGAGTGGCTGCACCTGTGCGTAGTGAGGTAATCACTGCGCACAGGTTAAATCTGCCATCCCCACCCACATCAGGAGCTCTCTGTCATGACAGGGTTTAACATCTGCTCATTTGGCTATACCATCTTGCCAAACCCTCGTGGAATAAATGTGGACTGTTTTAACATCATCTCCCTGTGTCTCTGTGCTGGAGGGCCCCAAGGAAAGCCACTTCGGTGGCCTGTGGCAGGCGTGTTTGCCACAGTCATCTCTTCCACACAGCCCATTCAAGTCCTCTACTACTGCAATGGTGGCAGAATTAGTGATGGCTCTGTATTTGACTCCTTCATCATGAATATTGTACCCAGTGACAAGTTCTGTCATGCCAACGTCCTAGAAGATATGGACGGCTTGAGTAACTATGCCCTTATTGTTGCCAAGACCAAGACATTAATGAAGTGCAATTTGATAACAATCGTCCAACCTTCAAGCAGCAGCAAGTCCAAGGAACAGAATACTCTTGGGGTCCTTACACCTATGAGAAAGGAAAATGTCACCACATTCTGCTGCATCACTCAGCTCCCATTGGAGTCTACAGTGTGGGCACAGCAAAACAAAATGGTTATGGAGCTCCTGCCTCTTGTGCTCATGAATAAAAAAAGTTTTTCCATCACACTTAAAGTAAGCATCGCACTTAAAGTAAGAATCACACTTAAAGAATCAGCATAAGTAAATGTTTATATTCTGAATCCAGCAGTTTTAACCAGTTTAACACCCTCGTTTTAACGTCCAGGACTCTGAATACTGAAAACAAGCGTATCAACAGTTAAAAGTTGTTCTCACTTACAAATTCAACAGATAAAATATATTTATTTGATTTAATTTGGCAATTATTATTAAAGATAGTGATTGTGAATTAAAAATCACTGAATTATGCAATAGGCAGAAAAATCTGTTGGGTCAAACTTTAAACACCCTAAATCCTGGGTATGTCACAGAGGGTCAGGCACGGACTGTGTTATCTGAAATTTTACAAATCAACATTAAAGTTGCCTCATGTGGTTTTAGGCAGGGCTAAACACTATGAAATTCTTCTTATTATTAAAAGGATTCCTGGATTTAAGCCCATCATAAGGACACCAAACATGAATATGTCAGTAGGCAATCCATCCAGTTACTGCATACCTCTTTAGAATGGAAAAATGGAAGTTTGCACCTACGTATTTCTAATGAAGGAGTGAAGGAGTTTATTTAAACAGGTTGGTCAACTGACAACTGAGTGTCATGGTCCTGTTTTCCTGTCTGTGTTTCCCCTGTTGGGCCGCCAGATGGCGGCACTTCTGTTTTGTGTCCTGCTCCCCCCCTGTTAATTGTATGATTGTTTCATTGTCTCGTTATCCCATCATTGTTCCCACCTGTGTCTTATCCCCTCCTTCTGGTTTGATTGTTTTTTGAGTTCACCTGTGTCTTGTTACCCCTGTCTATTTAAGTTTTCTGTTCCCTTGACTCGGGTGCTGGTTCCTTGTGTTTGTTCTGACTTATGTTTTGTTTCAGACTGAATATACCTGCCTGTGTTTTGTTTGACTTGTCCTTGTGCTCTGTTTGACCTGCCCTTGTCCTCTACCTGCCTCTGTTCTGCCCTGCCCATGTTTGTGAGTTCCTCTTGTTTTCTGTTTTATTTAGATATTTTTTGAGTTGGTGTTTTTGCCCTTCGTGTCCTTTTCTGTTCCCTGTTTGTTTGCCCTGTAAGTAAAGTCTTTGTTAATTTTCCCCTTTTTGAGTTTCGTGTTTTTTTCCACTCTGCGCCTGGGTCCCAGCACCCGTACCGTTACACTGAGTTCTTTCTAGTGATGGCAGTGATGACAGGGAGATAAAAGTGGCCAGGGAATGCAAGGGATTTTGTAGCCAGTCAGATGAGGGGGATGATTGGGTGATTCCTGATTTAGGGAACCAGGTCTGTAGCAGTTTGACCAGGACACTGGGGTAAACATCCCTACTCTTTTGAAACACACAAGAACATGCATTCCTGCATCGTCCCCATGAAGGACTTGACTCAGAACTCAACTACATCACAGTTCATTTCTCCCGGAGGTCCAGGTAGATCCAGGCAGACAGGGTAGGTAGGCTAGATTCCACCTAACTAAAAAAAAAATGATCGTTCATTATCTTCTGTTTTGCAGTACATGGAAAAAAAAGAAGAAGAAGGAAGTAGGCTCTAGGGTACTGAGAGGCAATGTTTTCCTTCGTGTGGTTCCTTTATGGTAAAACCAACGAGCACATTCATTTGCATGTGCTTTGCATGTCTGAAAAGACCACACAAATGCTAACACAAGTCTCTATTGACATTGTTTCTAGCGAAATACAGTTACATAAGTGCGGATGATGAGCAATAAACCACCAATAAATGTGAAAATTGTGCAGATCTTCCCATGGGTAGCTACCATTTAATATTATTGTAAAGTGGAGGAGAAAGCCAAATTCTACCACACAATTCAAAGCCTGTCTGAATAATGATATGACTCATAAAAGGCACTTATTTCTTTCATATCTTTCAGCTATGACAAATGCCTGCCAGAAACACAGCACTGGTGAGAAAACACCTCAGATGTAATTTACATGGCTGTGGCCAGGCCTAGTCATTTGTGGAGATAAAGTATGAAGAGTATGGGCACCAAATAAAGCAGTGCTCTTTGTAATGTAATGCCAATTCATTCATTAAAGGCATGCTATGCAGGATTTTCACCTTGAAAATATTATAAAACAACCAGAGGTGGACATTCCAGGGGTCAGAAAGTAAAAGTCCTGCCGTGTATTTCATCCACCCCTGAACTCAGCCAGCTGATTTAGCTCTACCTCCTGGCTGAAGAATGATGCTCATTAGCAAATCCAGGTGACTGGAACAAAATCCTGGGATGAACATTTACTTTCTGAACCTAGATTGTCCACCTCTGAAAACAACCATGATCAGTCTCATCGGATTGCTATGATGCATTGAAAATCAATGTCTGTGTTCACTTCTGCCCAGTCCTTGCTTCTCTGGCTATATTTGTTATTCATTCCATTTGGAATGGTCCTGGGTGTGACCCTTCTTTCTTTGTGGGGTGTATCTGAAAAGCATGTGGCTAATAGAGGAAGAGGAAGAAGAAGAAGAAGAAAAAGAAAAAGAAGAAACATGGTGTGTTTTAGCCAGGTTGGTGCTGGAGTGGTTAGCCTTGGTGGTTAACCAGCGCTAACCAAGTGTCTGGTCCGCAGCCAGCAAAGTTGGGCAGCTGCCGTTATTAGCCAACCTCAGTTATGTTCGGCAGCGATAGCCGCTGTAAGACTCGCTGTAACCGAAAGTCGTAGGTTCGAATCCGGTGGACACTGCGTCCTGAGCAGTACTTAACCGCATTGCTCATATTTCCAGCTGTATAATGATAATGTAAAGTGCTAAGTAAGTTGTAATCTGCTCTGGAAAGCTCTGCATAGCTAATGTAATGTAAAGGTCACAATGTAGAGTTTGACCTTTTAACCTCTCCCGTATATCCAACCAGTCACACACAGACCCACACTCACAGACACACACACACACACAAAGACCCACACTCACAGACACTCACACGAACACACACACACAGATCCACACTCACAGACACACACAAATGTAGACCCACACTTACACAGACACACACAAACGTAGACCCACTCTCACACACAGACACACACGGACCCACACTCACACACACACACACACACTCACACAAAGATCCACACTCACAGACACACACAAATGCAGACCCACACTCACACACAGACACACACAAATGTAGACCCACACTTACACACAGACACACACACTCACACACGGACCCACACTCACACACTGACACACACATTCACACCTCAAATGACAACCCCCGAACAGTTCCTGCTTCCATGTCCTGGCTATCCTGGCCGAGTGCTTTGAAGCTTGGTGAAATGGCCGAATTATTAAGTCTGACAATGGACATTAAAAATAATGCCGTAACTTAACAACAGACTTAACAAACTTTTCTTTTTGATTGAGTAACTTTTCTTCATTGAAGGCTCTGTGCTTATTGTGCTCAGCCCAGGAATTTCTGCTCCCCCGGTTTCCATTTCCTCTCATTCAGAGCTCTGAGTGATGGAAGTGAAGAGGTTCCCTTCTTGGTCACTCTCAGCCAACTTCAATTTTTTTTTGTCTTGAAGAAGCTCTTTGATTCCACTAATTCCAAGTAACAGCCTCTTTTCTGTGACAACGATTATGGACTTGATTACATCAAAAAGTGAGTGATTGTCAGTCGCACTGGTTAGTGGCAAAGGTATAAAATGGGTTATAAATACCTGATGGCTGCAGCCTGTCTGTAAGTCGCTTGGTATTTCCATGTTAAGAATAAATAACATAAACAAAGGCAGACAAAGGGTTGTTCTTTCGTTCCATCATCATGAAAAAAAGAGAGCTGCTTTATGATTAATCTGCTCCCACTCCAGAATAAAAACAATGTTCTCCTGAAAATGTACTACTGTGCACTCAAGGCAAGAGTAAACACAAGGTATTGATAACGGAGCTGGCAGTTGTTATTAAATATACCTGTACTAATGACTGTTATCTACTATTATCTACTATTATTTCGATTGTTTTGTGTGTTGCCGTTTACTTACGGATCAGAACACGCAGTGCGGTAGCATGACAGTTAAGGCAGGCTAACATTTGTAAAAGTAAACAGTGCGTGATGTCAACAGGAACAACAAGAGAGGCCAATAAAAAGGGGGATGAATGAGAAAGAGTGTAAAGGGTTGCCAGGCAACACACATTTATTGGCAAGGACACCTACCTGAGCCTGTGTTTGGCGGCTTGAGCGTTATGAATGATAATTAGATTAATTGAAATTAATTAAAATAGTTGGTTTTCTACCCTGCTGTGATCCATGAAACGAAACGGCACGTTTTTTCCGATGATCTCTTCCACTGTTTGCGTGAACTTCTGTGACGTAATATACAGCGGGCCGAGTTCTGTTCCAAACCCAAGAACGCGAGGGGGCGAAAGGCCAGTCTAAGGAGAGGCTCCTGCACAGCCTCTCACCAATCAGAGGGTGTTTCTTAACACCAACCCACACACAAAAGTAATACATTTATATATATAAAAAAGCAGGAAATTCAAAAATATATCTCAATATATTTTCACAATGTATTTGATATGTATGTAAATATATGATGTAAACTGTTTATGCTTTGAGGTATTTATTACACATATAAGGGCACATATGGATGCAGTATGCCATCCCGCAAGTTAGCTTGGCGGCATGCCATACCCATACAGCACCGAGAGTTTGGCACTTTTCAGGGTTCCCCACATTAAATATATGCTATACATGTAGTTCCCATACATATCCATATGTCATTATTCCATACGGAAAGAAAGAGTCGAATGAGTCTACCCTTCACATGCTTGCACGCTGACGAATATATATTGCTGTGAAATGATATTGAAAAGGCACGCACGTGGAGCTTCTCTCAGCTTTGTCGCATTTCAATAAGGAGAAGTTAATGACTGAAATTAGCGAACAATGTAACGTTGTAAGTGAGGTCTTGGCTCACTTCATGAGTTGTACCATTTCCAATTTGAGTTGTCAAAGAAGTGTTTTTACATACCGTAGTATTCTGTACTTCCACCATTTCCCCAGTTCCTGATTCAATTCTCATTTTTTTCTTTTCCTTTTTTTCACTTAATGGGTGGACACCTTGTAAATCCACGTAGCCGTCTCCTGGGTTAAGAAGCAGGAAAAGGCCAAATTTTATCAGTACACCTTGTATGATGTACACACAGTGTAGCATTTGCAAAGAGACATTACATTACACACCTAATACATCCTTAAAACTATATTTTATTTTTGGATCATAGCATTAAACGAGAAAACCATAACAATATTGTGAGTTAAATGAATTAGAACAAGTGGCTAGAGTAGTCCTTTTTTTTTTTCCGATGGGACCAGTACTTCCCTGCCAACAGTAACCATCCGTCCTCAGGCCAATTATACCAGCCACAGTCAGAATTAGTACACATAGGATATCATAGCAGATGACGGGGTGCGTCACCCATGCTTTTCATTCGAGGTTGCTCGTCATTGAGCAATCTGTTGCTAGGGGATGTAACAATGCAAAATATGAGGATGTAAAGTCATTTTGTGAAGACATACACTGCCAGTTTAGACAGGGCACAGCACAGTTATTATAGACTAAAGAGAAGTAAATGCAACTTTATCATAAATTACGTCAATCTAGCGGCCAAGTTCCTAAGAGGGGGAGTGTATGAAACGGTACTGTACTGAACATGTTTTTAGCAGATCTAGTAGCCTGACAGCCCCTACGTATGCACATACTGACTACTGCTGCCCAATGTTGTTTTTAAAATAAAGGCCTCAATGCTCACAAATAAGCATACATTTGCAAAGCAAATTTGCAATATAATGGAGCCTTATTGATAGCCTTTTGTGACCTTTCCCTGTGATTCGTTTAGTTGTTTCCTTTTTTCCTTTTTGGAAGCTTGTGGAACGCATTAGGCTATTTGTTCGGTGTATAATGCAACCATTGTAATATGTTTCAAATGTCCTCCCGTCCCCCTTCCTCAGTTAAGGTACTGTAAACCTCCGTAATGTTCCCTGGAATCTGGGCTGTGTTTCCAGCCACAGTGCAGGGAAGCAACACACAGATATTCAAATTCATTTTTTTATTTTTTCATGTCATTGGAGCAACAGCTGAATCCTCAGTTTAAACCCTCTACAGGTAAGTATTTCAGGTAAGTAACCCAGTGATTGCTTCCCCCCCCCCCCCTTTTCCTGCTGAATAGTTCCAGCAGTCCTTCTTTGTGCCAGCTAAACTACTTGGACTGTTTATTGACGGTGGTGCTGGCAGGATTGTCTTTGCAAGGCAAGTATGCAAAGACAAGCAGTCATGCCTTCTTTTCCAAGATCATTGATCACTGCATTATCAAGCGTTGTTAATTCTACTACTCCAATGTTCTTCCATTTTTATACTTCCACTAGACATGTTTCACATGGTGATTTAAAGAAAATAATAGAACAAATTATGCTTTTATGATGAAAACTGGCTGTTGGACCAGTTAGAATTGAGAGCCTAGGTCCACTGCTGTGCCAGACTTGAGTGCACTCCATGAATCTCCGGAGAGGGATTCAATGAATATCAAAAAAAAGTCCAAAAAAGAAAATTCTACAAATAATGTTGTCATTTAAAATGAATGAGAAATGTGCATTTAAATTATTTTTTTTTATTACCTGTGCCCTCTCCCTATCATCCACATCTATTACTCTGTTTAGAATCACACTGCAAATCATTTACATACAGTTAAACAGGAAGCTGGGTCTTTCATTCTGCAACCTTTTTTTTGCCGTTGTCGGACTCATTATTACTAGCCAGACTCCTTTAACTGCTGTCAGGATCCATTTTGCGATTGATTATCAGCAAAGATATCTTTTACACGGTAAGTTCACTATTTTTAATTATTTCTTTTCAGTAGTAAAGGTCCCAACAAAAAATTATATATATATATATATATATATATATATATATATATATATATATTACCATGCAATCCCATTATTGAGCTCAGATTAAGTCTATCATTGTGTTCCAGTGAAATAAAGTACATCTTTTCTCAAATGCATCTTTGTGCATCTCAAATATATGAAAAACATGTTTGTATGATTTGCTTAGAAAATGAAGGACCTTAAAATGTTTTCATTGTGTAAAATTCTTTAGATCAGTGCAATGACGTGAATGTATGTGTTGCAGACGCGTTCAAGGATGCTTTTGAAAAAATCTGGGAGCTTAGTTGTGGTCCTCCTGCTAACTGGCAGCGGTGAGTGTAATGTGTTTCTAAAATTCAGTTAACCTCAAAGGTGATCAATTATTTCATCAACAGTTCCTGGTACCGTAATTCCCTAATCTAGCTGGCGGTTTACTGTAAATTCTGTATGTAAACAGGCCGTTAACATTACAGTTTTTTACAATTGCTAACAAGCTTTTACCTATACTTAAGGTACTTTTTCTAAACTCTTAACACAGCAACACACCTACATCACACAATTAGCCAAATAGTTAATTTTCTGCTCAAAACCACATTTTGTTCAGTAAATACCAACTATACATTTCAAAATGCAAAACAACTTTATCTACATACACTAACTCTATCAAAACACGGCAAACCCGACTCAATATCGAATCATTCTGTCAAAACACTAGCACATGGCTTCTATTACATTACATTACATTACAGGCATTTAGCAGACGCTCTTATCCAGAGCGACTTACAGAACTTTTTTACATAGCATTTTACATTGTATCCATTTATACAGCTGGATATATACTGAAGCAATTTAGGTTAAGTACCTTGCTCAAGGGTACAACGGCAGTGTCCTACCCAGGAATCGAACCTGCGACCTTTCGGTTACAAGTCTAGTTCCTTACCCACTGTGCTACACTCCGTTCCTTCTATCCAAGAGGAACATCTAGTCAATCATTGCACAGCGACTTTCAAAATGCTAACAGTTGATGGCATTACAAAGACTGCATTACTTTTCATGTTTCAGTTCTACCTTTGATATTGACAATATGAAATCCATTTTTTTTTATAATTCAGTTTCCTTTTACTGTGAACCACTCTACATTTTTTGGTTGAGTGTTGAATGTGTGCATTTTTGGCAACATACTATCTCTAAAAGTAAATGAGTCATCTTTACTTTATAGAATGTAGTAGAAAAGCAGTAAAAGCTTTATTAGCAACATGAAATTGCTGCCAGTGATCAACAAAAAATCCAACATACATAGCTTTTGGTTCCAAATGAGTAAAAATAAAATACACAAATACAGTAAATCAGCTATTTCTGAAAGTTTCAATGATCTATTGACAACTTGTCACAGGCATCATTGTTATTCAAGGGAGGGGTGTGACTAAGGCTGCATAAATTAATTCAAAGTCTGAGTGGGTGTGCACAAGAGGCAGTGAGGATCCCAACTCCTGCTTTCAACCTACATTAAAGTTGATTTCTAAGCAGTTTAAATATTTTTATTCCATGCATTCAACATCAGATATGTAGAATATACCACCACAATGCATTATGTGTAATTTGGTGTAACTGGTATCTATTTAAACACATGGTTGCTAACGAAATGTGTCACAAATGTGTGGGAATCCCTTGTTAATCTTTGGCAGTGAAAATCTCTGGTTTTCTGGCAGCCCATTCAGCATAAATATCGAACTTCAAAACAGCCCAACTTCCTCAGTAATTGTCCAATCTCCATGTATGATACACCTATTTGAAGCTCCGTTTCTCAGCTTACTATAATATGCTATATGCTATAAAAACTCAACTCAAAATCAACTTTCCTGCACTTAAGCCTGGTTTTCTGGCTCCTGTCACAAATGCTATCACCCTATATTTTGTGGTAACTGGAGGGTATTTAAACCGTGTCAAACTGGAATGACTGGAAGTATATATTGTACAAATTTCACAAATAAAACAGAATTGGAATAATCCATATCAACACTACATCGTATGACTTCAGGAATGTATGCAGGATGTGACATGGAACTTGTTAAAAAGTGAAAAGGATTTATTGTGTGGAATAAATTCAATATAATGTATGCATTTTCTTCAGTTGGTCAGAGTGTAATATTCAGCCAAGCTATGTGTGTGTGTTTTGCGTGTGTGTATGTGCATGTGTGTGTTTTTGTGCCTTTTTTTGTTGTGTGTGTGTGTATATGTGTGTTTTGTGTGTGCTTGTGTGCATGTGTGTTTTTGCACGTGTGTATATGTGTGTTTTGTTTATGTGTGTTTTGTGTGAGCGTGTGTGCATGTGTGTGTTTTTTTGCATGTGTGTATTTATGCGCATGTGTGTGCATGTGTGTGTTTTTGAGCATTTGCATGTGTTTTGTGTGTGTGGGTGTGTGTGCGTACATGTATGTGTTTTTGTGTTTTTGTGTGTGTGTGTGCATGGATGTGTTTTTGTGTTTGTGTGTGTGTGTTTGTGTGGGTGTGTGGATACGTCTATGTGTTTGTGTGCATGTGTGTGTGTGTTTGTGTGTGTGTGTGTACATGTATGTGTTTTTGTGTTTGTGTGTTTGTGTGGGGGGGTGTGTGTGCATATGTCTATGTGTTTGTGTGCGCGTGTGTGTGTGTGTTTTTGTGTATGTGTACATGTATGTGTTTTTGTGATTGTGTGTGGGTGTGTGTGCATATGTCTGTGTGCTTGTGTGTGTGTTCGTGTGCATGTGTGTGTATGTGTTTGTGTGTGTGTGTGTGTGTGTGTGTGTGTGTGTGTGTTTGTGTGCGTGGGTGTGTGTGTGTGCGTGTGTGTGTGTGTGTGTTTGTGTGCATGTGTGTTTCAGGTGTTCTGGGCCAGGCTGGATGGAGTGTGGCTCACAGCCCTGGGACAGTCTGTGCATTACAGGGAGCTTCAGTGGTCTTGCCCTGCACCTACACATATCCAAGTCCTTATCAAGTCATGAAAACTATCTGGTTCAGAGTTATCAAAAACCAAGAGACGAACCTGGAATTGCTTTCTGAGTACAGCGGTCATTGGACTTACATTGGAAATCGGATGAATAACTGCTCCCTTAGAATCACTGATCTGAAAAATAGTTATGCATTAGAATATCGCTTCCGATTTGAGACAGACATTTCAGGGGGGAGATTCACTGGTAAACCAGGAGTGCAACTGTTAGTCACAGGTAAATCTCCCCATGCCACCTACCCTCACACCAAAAACACACAGTATCTCTGTAGAGCCAGCTAGTTGAATTACCCTCACCCACCATGAGTACTGGCAAATCTGACACCTGGAGGCTACATTTGTCCATAAGCTCAATGCCGTTGTGCTGCCCAATGTTATATATAATCACAGAGAATCCCTCCAGTGGTCCCAGGGGCTGGTGGATATAAAATTATTCTCTTTTCAATAAATTAAATTATGTATTCATATGTATATATATACATGCGAGTTCATATATTTGGCCCAAACTTCATTTGAAAATACTGGCTATTATATAACATTTTTCATATATGAGCTTTATAATTAAAATACATTTCCAAATGTGATAAAAATATGAATGAAATATTAATGAAAACCCATGGGGTCAAAACAAATTTTTTAGATCCTTCTTTCTTTTAATAAAAAAAGTATATATTTAAAAATATATGTATGCAGGTCAAGGAGGATTGAAACTTTTCAGCTCAATATTTTTCAATGTTCATACCTAGATCTACGGGTGATGGTGAATCCTGACACAGTGACAGACGGACAGAGTGTGATACTGACCTGTAACACCACCTGCACTCTGACTGGCAGCCCAGCCTTCATCTGGTACAGGGACGGATCTCCTCTGTCCTTCACCAGTCAGGAACACCAGTTCACAGCCAGCAGGGAAGACCGTGGCAGCTACACCTGTGCTGTGAAAGGCTATGAGCTTCTTCCTTCCTCACCAGTGATTCTTAGCGTGACATGTGAGCGTGCGACCCCAGAACAGCGCTGTGCAAAGGCAACGCTATCTGTAGCTACCCGACAAAAATGACTTGTGTGTGTTGAAAATACGTCGCAGAATTTGGGGGAAATGCATTAAAGCCCACGTCTAACCTTATTTTTTTCTTCTTCATTTTTTCCGCTAATGAACACGCCACTCTGTCTGCTCTGATTCTGGTGTGAACCATGCATTGCATGTGTAGCACGTATTAAATCAGAGTTTCATTTCAGATGGCCCAAAGGACACTTCCCTATCAGTGAGCCCCTCTGGTGAAATAGTGGAGGGCAGTTCAGTGACTCTGACCTGCAGCAGCGATGCCAACCCACCAGTGCAGAGATACACCTGGTTTAAGAATAATAGAGCTGTAGCTTCATGGACAGGATCAGGATTGAATCACACCATCACTAAAATCCTCTCTGAGGACAGTGGACAGTACTACTGTGAGGCACGAAACCAAAATGGAGCTGAGAATTCTGCTGCTGTGACCATAGATGTCCAGTGTGAGTACATCCTTTTATCAATAATGTTGTTTTTTTTTACTATAAACCAGTATGCAGAAGAAATTATGACATCTTTGGTTATAAATATCGCACATTTTTTCTGGCGTATTCCTGGTACAACTGAGGTGCATAGCATGAAAACTGCATCACTACAGTGAGGCAAACACACACTATGGTGATGCATATTAGCCATGCCGCTATAGCTGTGGTACATTAGCATCGCTGAGAAAAAGCTTTTCAAGTCAGGACAACTCGCATTTTTAAATATTTACATGGATTTTTGTTTGGCGGTCAATGGATCTGCTTCAGGTATTAGTGCTCGCACCAGTGTGCACTACCCTATCTAACAGGGAGTACTATACATCTACCCTACTAAACAGGAGGAATACCAGTAAACCCCCCCAGTATCTAGGAGCAGATCCAAACAGTAGGTGGTGCTGGGGTGGTGGAGGGTGAGCGTAATTCTGAGCAGAAGCAGTGAAGCATGCAAAAGCAGTGCAGGCAAGCTGCAGCATTGAAAAAAAAAAAAATCTGATTGTTGGTTTAAAAAGGCGTTCCATTGGTGATGTGTGCCTGCGATTGGATGGGTAAGAGAAGAGTGTTGTGTGTATGCAATTGGATGATTATGGAAAAGTGTGAGTGTGTGGTTAATGGGGCCGACCGATTGGTTGGCTGCGATTTTTGAGTTTCCTGACAGAACTTGATTTGCGCGTTCCTTATGCTCTGCTCATGAATCAAATCT
This sequence comes from Anguilla rostrata, assembly GCF_018555375.3. Lineage (NCBI taxonomy): Eukaryota > Metazoa > Chordata > Actinopteri > Anguilliformes > Anguillidae > Anguilla > Anguilla rostrata. The sequence goes on along the minus strand of NC_057933.1, from coordinate 82,608,391 downwards.
CTTTCTATATCAAAGCTCTACAGAGGTGCACATTTTGTGCAGAGGTTCCGTCCCCAGATAAAATGGCTTCCATGAAGATAAACATATTGGCATCGTCATAAATAACACAACACATGGTGCAATTCAACAAGAACATGTTTTTTCATGCTATTGCCTATACACTAAATGGCCTCTAATTTACAGGATTCACACTGCAGACCTGATGTGTATGTACCCAGTTAGCTACTGTATCCTTAATTCTCTGTTTCAGATCCTCCCAGGAACACCTCAGTATCAGTGAGCCCCTCTGGTGAAATAATGGCGGGCAGTTCAGTGACTCTGACCTGCAGCAGTGATGCCAACCCACCAGTGCAGAGATACACCTGGTTTAAGAATAATAGAGCTGTAGCTTCATGGACAGGATCAGGACTGAATCACACCATCACTAAAATCCTCTCTGAGGACAGTGGACAGTACTACTGTGAGACACAGAACCAACGTGGAACTCAAAATTCTTCTGCTGTGACCATAGATGTCCAGTGTGAGTACATCCTTTTCTCAATAATGTATTTGTTTACTAGAAACCAGTATGCAGAAGAAATTATGACGTCTGTGGTTGTAAACATCGCACATTCTTATTCAGGTATTTTCTTGGAACAACTGAGGTGCATAGCATGAAGCCTGCATCACTACTGTGACACAAACACACACTATGGTGATGTATTAGCCATGCCACTATAGCTGTGGAACATTAGCATCCACAGCGTATGGGCATCGCTGAGAAATAAACTTTTAAACCAAATCTCTTTCTATATCAAAGCTCTACAGAGGTGCACATTGTCTGCAGAGGTTCCATCCCCAGATAAAATGGCTTCCATGAAGATAAACATATTGGCATCATCATAAATAACACTACACATGGTGCATTTCAACAAGAACATGTTTTTTGATGCTATTTCCTATGTTCCAAAGGGCCTCTAATTTACAGGATTCAAACTGCAGTCCTGAGGTCTATGTACCCAGTTAGCTACTGTATCTTTAATTTTCTGTTTTAGATGCTCCAAAGAACACCTCAATATCAGTGAGCCCCTCTGGTGAAATAATGGCGGGCAGTTCAGTGACTCTGACCTGCAGCAGTGATGCCAACCCACCAGTGCAGAGATACACCTGGTTTAAGAATAATAGAGCTGTAGCTTCATGGACAGGATCAGGATTGAATCACACCATCACTAACATCGTCTCTGAGGACAGTGGACAGTACTACTGTGAGACACGGAACCAACATGGAACTCAAAATTCTTCTGCTGCCGTGACCGTAGATGTCCAGTGTGAGTACAGTCTGTTGTCTGTGGTGTGTGTGCTTATAAACACCAACATATCCACACCATTATCCACAGCTCTAACAGCTGGACCTCTTGCAGCTGGTTTGCAACAATTAGAAATGGAAGAAATCCAGAGAGAAGGGTCTTGATGGGACTTTTAAGGAAAGAGGATACCTTTGGTTTAAAGGGCATGTAATCAGTTACAGTTGTGTCACGCCGCATTCAAACACAAAGTTTTAGATCTAGAGTCCATCGTTTCATCTATCTTCTTTCACTTTGTGTTGAGTAAGTATAACTCAGTGCACACTAAGACGGCAGTAAATGGGAGCAGTGGTTCTCAGGTTTGGCCCTGGGGGACACCTATGTATGCATGTATGCTGTTTTTCGTTACAACCATTCTTTTGCTCAGTTGAGGTTGCTGAACACATGTTTAAGTTCTTCTATAATGTGTTCCTTAAACTTGTTCACACAATGCAGGCTTGGCTCCTTACCCTTTGCTTTGCCTTTGAATTCTTCATTATCTTCAAGAAAAGGTTTATCAAAAATTTAACGTGGATATGATCACATCTCTACCTAAGTTTACGCTAAATGTAAGTTAATTACATGCTGGTTGTGTGGAGGCGGTGGCCGAGCGTGAATCCACAAAGTGCTCACTTTAAGAATAACATTTAATTGATGACCAGTTTTAGGCATGAATGGTGCAGGAATCATGATCAAACCCAGTTGTATGTTACTTGAGACATGCTAAAATATAATAAACAGCATGCTACGCGAGAAAAGTATTACTTAATCATGGCTGCACTCGCATTAGTGGGGATTATATATATAAATATTTTATTATATTTTCATTTTTATGATTTATATATTACAGACACAACGTTTTACGCCACAACCAATGTAGAGTAAGCAAGTTTTTTCAGTCGTACTTATTTTTATATGTCAAGCCTAAGCACAAATTGGGCTTTAAGATGACATTTACGTTTAAATCCAAGAATTTTTTTTTATAAACGAGACCCCTGATTTACTTTTAAATGCATGACTCTGCAACCACTATTGAGTAAGACCGAGCATGTTATTCCTCCAGCACATTTTCTGTTTCTTCAGATAATATTAAGAAAATATGATTAAATGGTTCTGCGGCTGTTCGAGATACAAAACGAGTGAGGATTTGAGTGAGGATTTATGTGGAATTGAACACGTTGTTCTTTTCATTTTAGTCGCTCCGAAGGACACCTCAGTGTCAGTGAGCCCCTCTGGTGAAATAGTGGAGGGCAGGTCAGTGAATCTTACCTGCAGCAGTGATGCCAACCCATCAGTGCAGAACTACACCTGGTATAAGAAGAATGAAACTGGAGTCTGGCAGGCAGGATCTGCACCGAATTTGAACTTTCCTAACTTTAGATCCTGGAACAGAGGACAGTACTACTGTGAGGCACAGAACAGACATGGAGCTCAGAACTCTACAGGTTTGACTGTCAGCTATGCTGCTGTGGCTAATTATAAACACGGTAAGAGCTGATGTACTGTGTAACGGTTTCTAATTGGTAACAATATAAGGGATCTGTATCATAAGATTATAGAAAATATATGCCCTTGGAAGGGAATGTTCCCTTTGTTGATATGCTTTTCCCCTTTAGGGGGCAGTATTTGACAATGTAACATGATATTCTGATGCGCCCAGACGGAGCAACATTTCAGATGACATTTTAAACAGAGGTTTTTTAATACAGATCAACCATTATTTTCCAGGATACTGTGACTTCACTGATACACAGTATAAGCCCCAATAATTTTGCACAAGATACTCAAATCTCGTATGTAACATCTTTCTCGTGTCATTTCATAGATTTAGCATATATCATTACTGGAACATGTGCCCTGGCTGCTCTTCTGATTGTTATTGTGTTGGCTGTGTGCAGGTAAGCCTATTAGAGCACCCCGTCTGTTTCAAACGCAAACTCATAGCCTCAGCTGCAGCTTCCCATGAATCAGTCAATGGCTGCGGCTTAACAGGTTTCTCTTGTAAAGGAGATTTTGATCTTAACGAGACAGCCCGTGTACATCAAAGATAAAAATTTAAATAAAAATTAGACTCTTTTGGTGATAAAAAATGACAGTTAGAATTTTTTTTTTTTTTTTTTTGTGCTTTTTTTTGTGGTGCTTTGTGAACTTCACGTGCTGAAACGTTTTTCATGGTACACAAAAGCCAAATTTGCTAATGAGATGTTCTTCACCAGGAGGTGCCACTCAGTGAAGGAGGCTAAATTAAATACAGAGGTAACATTTTGTTCTTGTTGCTGAAGACAGGACCATATGAATGCAGTGTCAAGGATTTTACAAAAAAAAGGGCAGAATTACCAGATCATAGTAGTTCAAGTTAATTATCACCTTTCGTATGAAATATTATTGAGAACTCAGTTAATTAGCATTTGGTTATGCTGTAAACATTTGAAGTCAGTTTCAGGAGCTTAGAGTCTAAAGTTAATGAGCAGCACAGCCTGTCTGATGCTGCCTAAGCTAAATACATACATCACCAGACGTGGCTTCAGCCTTTTCATCCCCCTTGGTGAGACACAATTTGGGACTACAGTCATGGACCATTAAACAGGGTCTGCCTTGGTCTACACAGAGAGAAATGGCTGCAACTGGCCTGTATTAGTTTGCATGTCTCATAGTTTTATTTATTTATTTATTTAAAAAATAAAATAAAATAAAACGAACTCTATTTCGACAAATGAATAACATTCCCAGTTTTTTTTTTTTTGCTATAGATCCTCCAGGACGCCGCTTGTGCTGTGTACGCCAACGTGCCCGGGAGGACCGCCAGCACAGCGCCGCCGGGGAAGACAGTCCCGGGGACAGTGGAGGCTGAACATTCAAACGCTCAGCGACCGCACTCCCAGGACCAGGAAGAGGTGCAGTACGCCTCCGTTCAGAAACCAGCCCCCCCGGGTGAGGAAGACGTCCAGTACGCCAGCATCCGGTTCTCACGCTCCGGTGCTGCCCCCAGGTGGGAAAACCCCCCCATTACACCTGTGCCTACTGTTGCTGTATTATAACCTAGCATTCATATTGTATATAGTTGTATCCATTGTAACCATTGCTTTGGCAACAGAAGTGCCTATGTTTGTCATGCCAATAAAGCACTTTGAAATTGAAAATGGATAGTTCTCTCCCTCTGACTGGAGCTGGTAGAAATGGACCCCCCCCCCCCCCCGTCTGTTTCCGTGCTCTTGAACTAGGTGCTTACCTGTATTTCTCCAGAAAAAAACTTCCAGCTGTATAAGAGCATCTGTTAAGCAAATACATGATGCTAAGAAATGTACAGTAAAGCAGCCTGTAATTAATTTGTGATTTCCTACACATTTATTTACCTCCTCTTGCTGATCATGTTCAGAGGTAACTGACTGTTCATCAGTAGTCATTTATTGCATAAAGAAAACTGATCATATTCTGTAATCACATTCCCTACAGATCAACTGTGCCAACTTCCGAGGCTGTGATCTACAGCACAGTTGCTAAAGGAAACACTTAAATATGAGGTATGTAAAAAAAAAAAAATCTCCTCTTATACTCTCAACCATAACACCCGCACCTCTGGGTAGGGGAGAGAATGGCTCACGTGATTGGTTCCTGCTAAAAAACTCTGCAATCAGAATGGTTCGGGCTAATTTCAGCCCGCGTTGAGATTCGGTAAGTGGCTTTACGATGTCAGAGAATTCATTGACCCTAGTTGGAAGCCGACCAACATAAGATTTGTTACAGGAGGCAGCTCACCATCGGTTTGTTGACAAACCACATTCCCAGAAGTTTGACGGAATTTTCTCAAATCAGGACGCCAACCTGGTCAAGCTTGTTGTGCCATAACGTTCAGTTCAACTCAGTTTCATTCCTTAACGTAATTTTCACACTGGTGCTGTTGTAAAGGCGTCTTGTATGATTATGAGCGATCAGATCACAAGGTTACGAGCCTGTCCAGATAGTCTACCCCCTCTAATACGATAATAAGAATAATCCCACAAAATATTGTGTATAATCATAATCCCCATGAACAATTCAAGGTTATTAACACCTGATTAACTGCAGACTCACTTTCAATAGTCAGACACCATTGTGCATGTTATTGTGGCAATAATAAGTCATAATGCACACATACAGGACAGTGCGATTTCAGCAGTTAGTTCTGTGGATGTGATGTCCTTGAAGGACGTGTGCACACAGAGCGCAATATACAGCGTAGCTGTTGTGAGAATATAACCAGAAATTTTCTGATGAAATGTACGCTATGCATAATAAGAAAGCTGTTAATTTGTTTCTAGAGCAACTTTGGAGATGCGAGTCATATTGGAACAGCGGAGATATTTTCCTTCATGAGAGTGATGGACACGGCAACGAACCGTAGAAGTCTTCACGCTGAATCTGAGACACAAAGAGGACTCTGTACGGAAGATGAGATTCATGTTCATATTTAGTTAGCAACATTAGCATTGCACTGTCTGTACTTTAAATGAAAAATGGAATACTTCATGTTTTAACCAATCAGCGTCTTGATTAATTTGTTCGTTACCTGTGTCATATATGACTGCGCTAGAACAGAAGTCTGCTCCCACATGCCCGTTCTCCAATAAGGTTGGACTCCCTTCTGCAAACTGAATTACTGTTTTAGATGATTTAAGGTGCCACAACATGTTGATTGCTTAATATTTGGTTTCAAAAGCCCTCTATCAACCTCACAGAGCATGAACAGCACCTAATTACCAAGAAATAACTGCTTGTTAAAATTTGGGGATTGCAGCTGGGGGGGGGGGTGGCAGGACTTTGGGTGCATTCCAACTGCTTATTTAGGCACCTTATGGCAGGCCAAACAGGTAAAAATAAATAAATAAATAAAAAAACGTGACACTGACATCTGGAATCACACGTTGTCAATGTGGGTGCATTCCAATCTTTCCAAGCATTATTTTATACTGACATCCACTGGGTGTGTATCAGATTTGCCACAAGAAGTCTCAACCCTTGGGAGACCTTGAAGGTAGAAGGTACTGTAGGGGGGGTCCCTGGCTAGCTGCATATGTGCCGATAGAAGACCCCCCCCCACCCCGCAGTCCATCATCACAGTCGATCCTTTATCTGCTCTTCCATGTCATTAGACTGAGTATTTACACTCCCCAGTCTTTCTGTTCCTAATACTTACAGGCTTTAATTAATGTGTAAAAAAATGAAAAAAAAAATATATATATATATTTTTAAAGTTTTAAAGTGCTCATTCTTTAGTGTGCAGCAGAGTTTTTTTTTTTCCATTGGCGAAAGAAAGCACAGCGAGTCCTTGTCAATGGCTTGCTACTGCGCACAGCAAACCAGGCCCTGGGTCTCAGCGGGAAAATCCCAAGAAGCCGAGACTGAAAGCACATGATAGCAATTCACCACCAGCACTCGTGCGCATGTAAGCAGCAGGTGTGAGCTAGCCTGCGTGCTAGTTGCTCGCTGCAGGCCAGCTGTGCCGATTTGCTCTAATGGTGTGTGACAACCTGATCTCTGAAGCTGGGGCAGCGGGTTTCCCCCCGAGGAGCTGAAGTGTAAAGGACATTTCCAGTAGCACAGATGCCGGGGCTTACAGAAAATGAAACAGAGCCAAGATGGCTGACCCAGCGGAGGGCTGAAAAGGGGAAGGGGTGGGGGTTGTAAACTTTCCTTTTGTCTTCGCATATGTTAATGATTCTATATTTACTGTGACGTTTACTGGAAATGAACAATTTCCCCATCCTTCGTGTACTGCAGGCCTCTTTCAGTTCCGTGCTGTCTGTGTTAAATTGTTTCATAATACATTTTCTGAGGTTATTTTTTATTTATATATTTTTTTGTTCTACTGTGAATACAAGCAATAAATGAGAAAAAAAGTGATCATACTACTGCACACAGTAAGCATTTTCAGATAAATTAAAATATGTTAACTAACAGGTGGCAGCAAGCTAGGTCATTAAAATAGCTGACCAGAAAGTAACCAGCCAACCAACCAGCTACCAAAAACATTAGCTACAACAATAAACAAATAAATAAAAACTATACAAAAAATATATTTAATTACTATATAATATAAATATGCACTCCACATTCACTCAATTCTACTGTAAATTTCCATGAAAATATTTTTTACTGTGCATGTTACGGTATCAAGGACAGCTTAAGATCATGTTGAAAACTCCCAGAACCAATACCAGTGCAACCAGAAATCAACTGTCCTGCGCACACAATCAAGTATCCAGTGCAGTCCTAAGCAACGGTACAAAGAGACCAAAAGAGGTTCAAAAACATCAGGTGAGAGCTGGAACTGAAGAGTCGGGCATATACAGTAGCAAGGTAACCACCTTTAAAATTCATGACTGCAGAGAATATGTAACACTACTTAGTTTGTTATAGTTTATTAAAAAAATAAATGCGTGAGTTAAGTCTCTTGTCTTATCCTTGGTAGGTAGATTTTTACAGCAGGAACTTCAGCTGCGGCACTGCAGACCACAGCAAGACAGCAAAGAAAATTTTGTTCAGGTATTACAATTGGAAACTGTGCTGTATATAACGCATGAATCCTCTGCTCCTTGCACTTTTGATCTGTGGAGAGAAATAATTTTTTTTTTTTTAGCTCAAGTGTCTTTTTTCATGTAATTCTGAACTTGTGCATATGTATGTAGTTTAAATTACTTAAAGACATACTATGCAGGATTCTTTACTTGAAAATATTACAAAATAACCATGGTAAGACATAACTATAATGCACTTGCAATCTCTGTCTTTACACACTTTCATCGGGTTTCCTGCACCTTTACCTGTATTTGTTATTCTAAAATGTGTTTGGGAAGCGTCTGGGCGTGGTGCTCTTTTCTGTGTGGGGTGGGGTGGCTTATAGGGCCTGTGGTTTGGGATCAGATTTCAACTGAGCGTTTGTTGCAATAGCAAGCTAGCTGCTGTAATGGTCCAGAGACGGAGATGCAGAAAGACAAGCTGGCAGAACTCGTTCAGGAACTAGAGTTACCATAACCTCAGAATGACTGGTGGCATCGCCAAGTGTGTGAAAAGAGCTGGCTTGTCTTTCTGTTGGACTTGTAAGTAACGTTGCTGTAAAATTTCTTCTTGCCATGAAGAATACCTGACTAGTTTACATTCTGGACATTCTAGTACCACGGTGGCACAATAATATCGAGAAATACCATTTCGGAAAAAAAAGAGGTTATATGCTGTTACACTATTTAAATCAAACCTTTAAGTCACAGATTTTTCATGGTAAAAATAAATTTTACAACAGTGTTACCTCTATCTAGGGTTGCCATACGTACTGTTTTTGACCGTAATTACCAGTTTTAGAATTTGTACACCTCCGGTTCATGGTCCTGACTGAACAATGCAGTCTAATGTCCAGTCTGAGTAATTGATGGGAGAAATGTACGGGGTAGTTTCTAATAAATTTGCATGTCTGCGACTCGGTTGCGTACTGGAGGGTGAGTGGGTGGAGTTGAAGACGGAGGAGGAGACTTCTTTGATCGTAAACGCAGGCTAAAAAAATCCTGCATAGTATGCCTTTATGCACTGAAAACGCAGGAAAATTTAAGTGAGAGCAATATGGCACTCTCAGGCTACTTACATCATGAGATTTGTAACAAGGCCTTTCCTACACACTTTGAACGTTACATGGTGACTGCACAACTCACAAAAAATGCGCTCACAACTCCCACAGTCTGTATTGCCTTCAGGAAAGTTCTGGACGTGCGGAGTCAATCTGCTTGTAAACCATAATACTTCTCCACTTTAAGCCAAATCGATTTCTGGATTTAAAATTCTTATTAATTAATCTAATAATCAGTCAACTTGTGTAACCATGAAGCCTTTACTCTAGGTTCACATGTACAATACACATTGCCTTAAACATATCACCAGTGTATCACCATTCTCAATCCATGAAGATAACTGTGTATTGCGATCCGTGCATTTTGCTGACCTGGGGGCAGCACTGGAGGGGCGGAACTGGATGCTGGCGTACTGAACACCCTCCTCATACTCGGTGAGCGGATTCTGGACAGTGGAGTACAGAACCTGCTCCTGGTTGCAGATGTTAGCGGGCTGAACAGAGGAGTAGAGGGGAACTTCACTGTCGTCTCTGTCCGTACCCTGTGTTCCAGTGTGACTCATTGCCATCCCTGAGACGTTGCCATAAATGGGGCTTTTATTCCCCTGCAGGGTAAAGAAAAGAGGCAGGAGAAGGATGGGAAAGTTCCACAGAAAGGTCCTGTTCATTTCAGTGAGCTCCTCAGAGCTGGAGTGAGCTATTCAACCCCATTAGAGCAGCACAGTTCCTCTCCACCTTCACTCTGTTCTGAAGACTCCTCCCTTCTCAATCTGCACTATTACAGCTGTATCCAGCACAGTGAAAGTCAAAATACTTGATATTTCACCCTAAAATATTTATTTATTTATTTATTTATTATCATTATTACTATAAAACCAGCTAATGTGAGAATGTTCTGCCATCAAGGCTACTCTATCAGCAGTTAAATACCAGCTTTGCTACTGCATGTGAAATACAGAGGTAATAAATTAAATACTATTTCGGGTCTCTAACTTAACCAGTTTTACAGTGGGTTTTGATAATATCATGGGAAAGCCTGTGCCTCGAGATACTCCTGTGATTCTAAAGCATATGATATATTTTCTTCAACCAAATGCAGTCAAACATTACCACCACAACAATATCAGTGTATTTATTCATTGGAAAATAGTAATTACACCACGTACTGTACACCTTGTTCTCCCTCTATATGTATCTGTATGTACAGATTATTACATATACATAAACAGGGTTGTACTGTGTTGTACAGTATGTTACTGTCACATCCACACAACCCATTATATTCTTCGAGTAAATGAAACTGCCCTTCACAGGGAAAAACACATAATTAACCACTGAAATATTTTTATGAAGTATGCCAACACACTAGGAAATCACCCAGAGAACACCATGACCTCATACTGTAAATCTGTACATAATCTGATAAACCAAATGGCACACGATGCTTTGCCTTCTACTTATTTATAAGGTTGGTCCAATATAAAATAAATAAATAATGTGTTATGATTATTGTTATAAAGCATTAAGTATTCATGAATGCTTGTAATGCTAATTATACTGTATTATGAGCAGATTACAGTGCATTATGGACATAGAAGACATAATAGAAAGGGTTACCAAATGTAACTTTTTGCTTAAAAAATGTACAATTAAAATGAGATTGTACACATTACATGAATGGTGAATGAACTGCATTTATATAGCGCCTTTATCCAAAGCGCTTTACAATTGATGCCTCTCATTCACCCATTCACACACACACACTCACATACCAACGGTGAAAGGCTGCCATGCAAGGCACCAATCAGCTCGTTGGGAGAAATTAGGGGTTAGGTGTCTTGCTCAGGGACACTTTGACACGCCCAGGGCAGGGGGATCAAACTGGCAACCCTCCGACTGCCAAACAACCGCTCTTACCTCCTGAGCTTTGTCGCCCCCATGAGATCCATAAATATTTGTATGCAAATACATACACAACAAAGAAAAATGATATATCGATTAATTTTGTATTTGATTTAGATTTTCTCACCTCCCTGTCCCCTTCTGTGTGCCCAGTCTCATTTGTTGATTTTCTCCTCCTGCTCATTTAGAGAAAAAAAAATAGATAAAGGAATTTTATCTTAAGACAAAGAGCATTTTGTGTTCAAAGAGAATTTTTTTTGGTCACAGGAAATGAGCCTGTGTTTTGAGAGGCTTCTTCCTGCCCAGTAAATGTAGTTCTGCTTTATTCAAACCAACACTGACTGAAGCTCAAGGGCAAATGGATATGTTTTAATTGTCTTCGTTACGGCCTGCAACTGTCCACATGATTCACATCAAAAACAAGCTTTAAGGGGTTTCTGTTATGCACCTTTCACTGTTGGTCCATCATACAGGTTTGATATTAAACTTATTGGTACACTAAAACCCATCAGTCATAGTGTATGAAAATCGACATTGCAATAAAACAAAATGACTAATAATGTAATGGTCTAAGCACTAATCAGACATTAGAGGGGGGGATATGGCATCAGCATGATATAATGTAGTCAGTGCATGACAAAAAGATTCTACAGAAATGTACACTTGTTTAGATTGTGAGACTAAATAAGACAAAATTCACACTTCACAAACCGACTCATTTTCAGCCACGTACCTCAGGCACACAACACCCAGAAACACAAGAGCCAAAATGGCAGCCACTCCCACAGCTGCAGCCGCGATCAGTGACCGACCTCCTAAGCAAAGTCAAAGAGATGTACCCGTGTCAGTTATGATATAGCAGTGTTCATTTCACAACACATGTCACGAATATACCTCTCTCTCTGCCTACCTTTACTGGAACTTACCACAAATCTTAATTTTAAGCAACGTTGGCATAGTCATTCTGCTTTATCATTGTCTATCGTGATCCGGTTCAGATTGTAGCATCAATATCATGATCAGCATTGCTTTGTAGCCTCACAATCATGATCAGTATCGTCATATCATTTCAAATACATTATATGAGTAAAAGCATCTGGGCACCCCTTAGTCTGGGGATGTTTTTCATGGTTCGGCTAGGCCCCTTTGTTCCAGCGAAGGCAAATCTTAATGCCACATCATACAATCACATTCTAGATGATTCTGTGCTTCTCCTACAGTTTGGGGAAGGCCCTCGCCTGTTTCTGTTTCAGCATGACAATGCCCCCGGGCACACAGCAAAGTCTATGTAGGAATGGTTTTTGTTGAGAACGATGTGAAAGAACTTGACTGGCCTGCACAGAGCCCTGACCTCAACCCCATCCAACCTCTTTGGAATCAATTGGAAAGCCAACTGCGAGCCAGGCCTAATCGCCCAATCAGCGTCCAACCTCACTAATGCTCTTTTGGCTGAATGGAAGCAAATCCCTGCAGCTATGCTCCAACAACTAGTATAAAGCCTTCCCAGAAGAGTGCAGGTTGTTATTGCAGCATAGGGTGGACCAACTCCATAGTAATGCCCGTAACTTTGGATGAGATGTTGGATGTCAGGTGTCCACATACTTTTGGCCATGCACTGTATATTTTGGCCATACCTTGCACTGTGACGAATAGAGCAGAAGCATTCTGAGCTCCAAGTCTGTTCTGTGCCTCACAGTAGTACTGTCCTCTGTTCCAGGATCTAAAGTTAGAAAAGTTCAAACTCTGTCCAGATCCTGCCTGCCAGACTCCAGTGTCATTCTTTTTAAACCAGGTGTAGTTCTGCACTGGTGGGTTGGCATCACTGCTGCAGGTAAGATTCATTGACCTGCCCTCTACTATTTCACCAGAGGGGCTCACTGACACTGAGGTGTTCTTGGGAAGATCTAAAAGTAAAAGAAAAATGTGTTCAATTCCACCTAAATTCTCACTCGTGGTATCTCAAACAGCTACAGAGGCATTTGATCATGTTATCCCCATATAACAGTAATACCATGCACAGTCTTATGCAATATTGTCCATCATATATTATGGTTGCAGTGGCTCTCAAATTTGGTCCTGGCGACCCCTGTGTATGCTGTGTTCAACCACAATCCCGGAATTTTAAAAAGCTGTTAGTTTTTCTTAACGTTTTGAGGGATTATTAAAGCCATCTTATGTCAGACATAGCTATGCATGCCATGAAGAATAAAAGGTGAAAGTGTGGACTCATGGCCCTTAAAATTGACCTTTTTCAAAGATAACAAAGAATTCAAAGGCAAAGCAAAGTGTAATGAGCCAAACCTGCATTGTGTGAATAAGTTCAGGGAAAAAATTATGACAGAACTTAAACATGAGTTCAACACCCTTAACTAAGCAAAAAACCAGCATACATAGGGGTCCCCCAAGGTCAAACCTGAGAACCACTGCTCTAATACACTGCAGATTTACTTTGTATTGAGTTAGATTTACTCAGCACAATGTGAAAGAAGATACAACCCGTAACAATGGAGATTTAAAAGTTTGTGTCTGAATGCAGTGTGACACAACTGTAACTGATTACATGCCCTTAAAACCAAAGGTATCCTCTTTCCTTAAAAGTCCCATCAAGTCCTTTCTCTATGGATTCCTTCCATTTCCAATTGTTGCAAACCAGCTGCAAGAGGTCTAACTGTTAGAGCTGTGGATAATGGTGTGGATATGTTGGTGTTTATAAGCAAACACGCACCACAGACAACAGACTGTACTCACACTGGACATCTATGGTCACAGCAGCAGAAGAATTTTGAGTTCCATGTTGGTTCCGTGTCTCACAGTAGTACTGTCCACTGTCCTCAGAGACAATGTTACTGATGGTGTGATTCAGTCCTGATCCTGTCCATGAAGCTAAAGCAATATTATTCTTAAACCAGGTGTATCTCTGCACTGGTGGGTTGGCATCACTGCTGCAGGTCAGAGTCACTGAACTGCCCGCCATTATTTCACCAGAGGGGCTCACTGATACTGAGGTGTTCTTAGGAGCATCTAAAACAGAGTTAGTAGTTTTGTGTGAAATGTGATCTTACATGACACAAGCAATCCCTTAATGTGTACATATCATAACAACATGGTTATTATTTCAGATATTGGAATGTTTTTATTTAATGTTAATATACTCCAGTATTAGAATGTGCCTGGGACCTGTACATTTACATGCTGTAGAAGACTACAGAATCTACATCAGGCTAAATTCAGGCTAGAACCTTCAAAACCTATATATCCTCTACTTTGCTTTGAATAAATGCTACACTTACTGTCCAAATTAATAAAAAAAATTCCTGTGTCTCCACAATCAGGGTAGTGTCATAAATGGTAAGAGAATGGGACAGCATGCATATGAATGAACTACTGGGCTGGGGATGAGGGTTTTTGATGGATAGGAATGGTCAAAACACCTGCTCGCTAATCTAAATCCTCAACATTAGGACTGTAGTTAGAGCACTGCACTCCTCTTCAAAACATATAATCAGATATCATTCATATGCCAATACTGTTGCTGTTTAAAGTACATAAATCTTGATTTTGTTTCAGTCTTGGTACTCTATAAGGCTACGTTAACTTGGTACTCTATAAGGCCTGGTAAAAGTTACACAATTCAGAGTTCTTGCTCACATGCGGTAAAAATCAGATATGTACTGTGATCTGGTAAACTGGAGAAAAGCTCATGGAATCAGATATTTTCAGATCTGTTTTGGGCCACAGTGGAAATAAATCTGATGTCGGCTAATGCGACCCTCGTCTAAACGCACCGATCGGAGCGTCATTCAAAATGTGATTTTCTCATTCTTTTTTTGCATTTGAATGGTGCATTCATTACATTACAGGCATTTAGCAGATGCTCTTATCCAGAGTGACTTACACAACTTTTACATCGCATTTTACATTGTATCCATTTATACAGCTGGATATATACTGAAGCGATTTCGGTTAAGTACCTTGCTCAAGGGTACAACGGCAATGTCCTACCCGGGAATCGAACCTGCGACCTTTCGGTTACAAGTCCAGTTCCTTACCCACTGTGCCACACTCCCACATCAATGTGGACTTGACATGAATAATTGTAACTACTCGCGTAAGTATGTGAATCAGGTAAGGATGATGGCTCAGGCTTGTGTATGAATACAGAGGTTACATGCCTTTAAAGCCGGTGTGAGTCAGAAGAGACCCCCGTAACGCAGGGTGTGTTCGTTGCAGAACTAGAATTGCAGAACCCGTCGCCTACACTGCTGCCAACAGGACAGCCCCCATCTGCTTGCAGGACATGACTCGATACTATGTGCCTGCTCGACCACTCCGCTCTGCGGCATCCCACCCGCCCAAAGGGATCACAGAGCTTCTCCACCCTAGCTCCCCAGTGGTGGAACCACATGACACTTTACGTTACATGTTGCCCCATCCCAGCACTTTTTGGTAATTTGTATTTGTCCTAATACTGTAGCTTATTCTTCTGCCTAGTTAGCTTTGCAGAGGTTAGGTCTGAATAGTGTTCACTGTGTGAACTAAACTGTGTTCTTGGCTAGAAATAGCTGTACAAAATAAGTATTGTACCTTACTGAAACTGTGTTTAGCAGTTGTCTATGACCATGAAATGCACTTTTGTACATCACTTTGGATAAAAGCGTCTGCCAAATAAATGTAATGTAATGTAATGAATGCTTCGAAATGGGAAGCAATATTAACAGTGTCCATTAAGCAAATTATAGTTTAAATAAAGTAATTACAGCCAACCTTCAAAGCTACAGCGGCGTCGTTCTGAGCTTGAAGTGTGTTGTTTGGCTCATAGTTGTACTGTCCACTGTTCCAGGATGTCATGCCAGAAAAGCTAATACTGAGTCCTGTTCCTGCCAGCCATTTGTGTGAAGTTGAAACACGGTGATATACTCACACTGCACATTAACACGTTTAGGAGGAGACCTGTTTGTCCCAATGTCATTCTCTGCCACACAGTAGTATTCTCCTGCATCCTGCAGTGTGATGCTTGTAAAGGTGTAACTGGATCGTCTCCATGGGGATACAGTTCTATTATTCTTAAACCAGGTGTATCTCTGCACTGGTGGGCTGGCATCACTGCTGCAGGTCAGAGTCACTGAACTGCCCTCCACTATTTCACCAGGGGAGCTCACTGACATTGAGGTGTTCCTGGGAGAATCTAAAATCAATACAGAAATGTGTTAAATTTAATCTAAATCCTCACTGTGTTCTGTCTCAGTCAGTGGTAGAGCCATTTATTTCAAAGGACAGATTATAATGGAGCTGAAATCTCACCCTGCAAAGTTCCCAGTGTGTCACCCTTTGAGTTAAAATTAATTGAATATACGTTTAGCTTTTTTATGAGTGTGCCTGAAACTGAGACACACTGATATACTCACATTGCACATCAAGATGTTTAGGAGGAGATCTGTTGGTCCCAATCCCATTCTCTGCCTCACAGTAGTAGTCTCCTGCATCCTGCAGTGTGATGCCTTTAATGGTGTATCTGTCCTCTGGTCCTCCTGTCTCTGAGGATACAGCTCTATTATTCTTAAACCAGGTGTATCTCTGCACTGGTGGGTTGGCATCGCTGCTGCAGGTCAGAGTCACTGAACTGCCCTCCACTATTTCATCAGATACTGATACTGAGATGCTCTTAGGAGGATCTGAAAGAGAAAATAACAGGTCCTGCAGTTTTATATCGATGCCACACTTACTCAGCTCAGTTAAAGGAAACCCTCAGTGGATACACAACATCAGTGCTTCCACAATCATAGGCTTGAAGTATAGAAATTAGTCCAGTGATTAGTAAAGTAATTGATTGGTCCAGTGTGTTCAATTGCTTCCTTAGTGTAGGTATAAAAGAGCTTCCAGTATCTAGTCTTGATTCTTGCCCGAAGACCAGAGTTTTGCCGATTAAAGCTAAGGAAGCTATTGTGAGAATGCAAATAAATAATAATAAAAATAAAAAAAACAGTCAGAGACATAAGCCAAACCTTAGGTTTACCAAAATCAACTGTTTGCAACATGATTAAGAAGAAATAAAACACTAGTGAGCTCAGTAATCACAAAGGGCCTGGTAGGACAAGGAAGACCTCTATAGTTGATGACAAAATAATGCTCACCATAATGAAGAAAAACCTTCAAACACCTTTCTGACAGATCAGAAACACTCTTCAGGAGGCAGGCACGTTCTCCTTCCATCAGCTTACTTACACCAGACCTGGGTCAAATATGTATTTGTTTCGGATTCAAATACTTTTCTGTGCTCCATTGATCTTGCCTGGTGTAATTGAGCCTGCCAGTGTGACCAGAACTTTTTGAGGGTATTTCATTTGTTCCAATACACCAGACAAGATCAGTAAAGCGTAGAAAAGTATTTGAATCCAAAACATATACGTTTATCCAGGTCTGACTTACACCTCTCCCTTTAATTTTGCTGCATTTATTTATAGGTTTATTTATTTGTTTGTTCTCCAGAGTATCCATAAAAATTAATTTGGAACGTTTCCTTCTTCAGTAATGCTTTGTCTTATTTAGCTATTTTGAGCTGTTACTTTGATCTTGCCCAAATGGTTATTGGACTTGCTATTTAAACCAGACAACTCCAATGTAATACTAATATGCAAATATACATGAGTATGTGCCATGTTTATGTTTCTAAATATGCACAAACTACCATTTCTTCACATCTACAATTTCCCATCTCATTTTTCAGGCTTTTGTTCAGGCGGTTGTTCCCTGCACTTGGACCGGTACTTCTCTCTAGGGTTATCGTCATACTTGTTCCTGGTTATGGTTATACACTTTGTGGTACGTCGCTCTGGATAAGAGCGTCTGCCAAATGCCTGTAATGTAATGTAATGTAACGCTTTATTGACCTCTATTCACATGCGTTTTGACTTCAATTAGATTAGAAGTCATACAATTACCTGAAACATTGTTTTTTTGCATTTACGAAGAAAGCAAAATGCAAGAGCTTGACCTCATTTACTCACATTTCACTCTGAGAATGACTGTATTGGAATAGAAAAAATTATTGTACAGTGCACGACAGGAGTAGTTGCCCGCATTGTCACTCCTGGCTGTAAACTGGTTGCGGACAATGTTAGATAGACGTTGTCCATTCCTGTAGAACTGAAAGGTGCTTGCGCGAGTGCAGGTGTTTTTACAGGTTAGTGTCACCATCTCTCCCTCTCTCGCTGAGTCAGGATATATTTCAACCTTCAAACCTGAGTGGGTAAAAAAGCAAAGGAAATGGAACTCAACAATCTTCAATACTAGAATGTGCTGCTAGATCAAACCAGGTATGTGTCTTGTTAAAACTGACACAATTTGTCGTAATAATATCAATAACAAAAGGACACATGAGCAGAAAATTGATAGCCACAAAGAGGATCTTTTTGTTACCAGTACATTATATGCTATTTTAAATACAGTAAATGACAAAATTATGGAACAATTACATCACACTATTTTTTTTTTGCTTCATTCATTATATATCAGAATCTTGTGCAGTGTAGCTGTATTACAATAACGGGAATGGAGGTATACATGCTAGCAAAACAGAAAAGAGAGGTCTTTGGAAAAAGCACAGTGATCCCACTGTATGTTAAGCATCTTCTTAGCTTAATACATGCTGCAGC
The DNA here is from genome assembly GCF_018555375.3 of Anguilla rostrata. Taxonomy (NCBI): domain Eukaryota; kingdom Metazoa; phylum Chordata; class Actinopteri; order Anguilliformes; family Anguillidae; genus Anguilla; species Anguilla rostrata. The sequence continues at coordinate 82,589,921 of NC_057933.1, read as the reverse complement.
ATTCAGAAAAAACACAATATGACCAAAAGTATTTGGACACCTGTTGGTCTGGGGTTGTTTTTGTTGTTTGGGCAAGGCTCCTTAGTTCCACTGAAGAGAAATCAAGACAAGCTACAACAAACGGTCATATTCTAGCTGATTATGTGCTTCCCCCAACAGTTTGGGGAAGGCCCTTTCCTGTGTCAGCATGACGATGCCTCAGAGCATACAGCAAGGTCAATACAGAAATAGTCCTGACCTCAACTGCATCCAATACCTTTGGGACCAATTGGAAAGGCGATTGCAAGCCAGGCCTAATCGCCCAATTAGTGTCTGACCCTGCTAATGCTCTTCTGGCTGAATGGAAACAAATCCCTGCATCAATGCTTCAACATCTAGTATAAAGCCTTCTCAGAAGAGTAGAGGTTGTTATAGCAGCAAAGGATGGACCAACTCCATATTAATGCCCATAATTTTGGATGAGATGTTGGATACCAGGTGTCCACATTCATTTGGCCGTGCAGTGTAGATGTATTAGCAGTTTTCACTGAAGATGCTGCCCATCCACACCATTCTAAATCACAGTACAGAACTAGAAGAGTGTACTCAGTAGAGTGCAGATCTCCGGCAGGCATGTTATGGGGCGACATAGCTCAGGAGGTAAGACCGATTGTCTGGCAGTCGGAGGATTGCCGGTTCAAACCCCGCCCGGGGAGTGTCGAAGTGTCCTTGAGCAAGACACCTAACCCCTAACTGCTCTGGCGAATGAGAGGCATACATTGTAAAGCGCTTTGGATAAAAGCGCTATATAAATGCAGTCCATTTACCATGTTAGCTTTGCTGATGCAACAATAGAGGCTACACAATCAATGCAACCAGACCAACACAATATTACAAGTTTTTACCATGTGCCATTGAAAATCCCAAAATCTCCAATTCAGTGAAGTATTGCTAAAGGTGGTGACATGTTAGCTAATTTCATTCATATCAGCCACGATGTGTTAGACGGAGCTAACGTTGACGTTATGGTCTGGCACTTTAATTTCAAATCCGGACAGGAACAATCTGGACGGAAACAATTCCATAAGACCAGCGATGTAAAACATCAATTTCAATGTGAAAATGCCAACAAAATAATTACCACTGATTCAAACATTAACGTACCTTGTTAGTTGGCAGATTTTTTTGTTGGCATTTTAATGTTGAAATTGACATTTTACATCGCCGGTCTTTCATTCCAAATGGAAGCAGTTGTTGATCACTTGCAGCCAAGGGTTAAATTGGGATTTGGGAGGTGGGTGGACCCTGAGATTGGGTGGGAGGTGGGTGAAAAAAGGTATGAACCAATGAATGTCTCAGCTCAAAATAGTTATATGTTTAATGTATTGTGCACATAATTGTTATTAAGGAAAACAATGTTTTAAAAAGAATGTAGGCCTATACAATTCACGCAAGCTTTTATGTAAAATATTTCAAGTTTATTGAGTGTCATTAATGCTGAGAATTTTTTTTACCCACGAAAATAATCGGTCATCCTCCTCTTTTGTCCTTCCTTTCTTCCTCCTTTATCCATCTTAGCGGCGACTGGTGAGCTGAAAATTGGCGGGGCGCAAAACTTTCCTTTTTAACTTATCATTGATCTCAAACTGTTTTAATTAATTTTCAGTGATTAATCATGCAAACGATCTGACTAATCAAATGGAAAGGGACACAGCTTCGCATTGTGTTAGGGAGATTAAATGATAAATGCGATTTAGAAAAATCAGTTTTAAATACTAAGCAGTGGTGGAATCTTCCCCTGATTTTCCTTGAGTATCAATACAATTAATCCACGAAATAGGCTACTCAATACTATCATATATAGCCAGCTCTCCCCAAATAGGCAGTTTTAGCCTAGGCCTTATAGCCTACATTTATTTTAATTTGCAGTTCGAAATTGTGCACATTTTTAATCAACATTATTTGTGGATACATGCACTTCTTTCTCCGCACTCGTATTCATGGAAAATATCTGCAATGTGTAGATTGTAAACAAAATTGAAGTGCAGGTTTTGTTTTTGCTGGTTATTCTGAAAGCTAACACGGTAGATAACAGACTGGTGCATCTTGTTTGCTGTGTTAGGCTACTTGCCATTTGATTAGCCCGATCATTGGCCTGCTTGATGATAAAGGAAAATTATTAATGAAAACAGGTTGAGATCAATGATTAGTTTAAAGGAAAGTTTTGCGCCCCACCAATTTTCGGCTCACCAGTCACCGCTGACTAGCTTAGCTGCTGACCAGCAACCTGCTGATTTTGCTCAAGCAATCAAAGTTGCTGTTAATAATAGCCGGCATTCGTGGGGGCTGTTTAGTCATCTCTCTTTAAAATGTTGCATAGATGAAATTACATGTTAATGAAATTACCTACCACATCCGCTTCCAAACAATCAAGGCAATCAACGATATTTTTCTTTCCGTGCCTGTCTATACAAACGACTGTTCCTCCTGAGTTTTTTTCTTCGGATTTTTGATTGGTTGAGCGAGTAACTGGCTAGAGGGAACACGTGGACTGGAGCACACAAACAATGGACTGGATTGTCATAGTTATTTGTAAAACTGCCGGTCCAAATTATTTATTTATTTACCAAAGGTGGGTGGACTCTGTCCACCCGTGTCCACCCCCAATTAAACCCCTGCTTGCGGCCCCTACTGGCCAGTTAAGAGGAGTGAGGAGTTAGCACTCAATGTATTTCAATGGACAATGATGGAAATTAATTCAAATAAAATACTTGTTGTTGACCGATTTGCGAAATATTCAGGTCCTCGGCCTGCTGTCAGCATGCACAACAAGTATTAGGCTGATCGGCCCAGCAGTATGCGAGATTAGCTGTGGACAGATCACACACGCATACACGCGACCAAACGCATAATCCCCTCCAGGCTCTCCCCTGGCAGAGATAATTACTCACACATCACTTTGAGATTTACATGAGGAGATCTGTCTGTTCCAATCACATTCTGTGCCTCACAGTAGAATTCTCCAGCATCCCCGAATTGGATTTTTTCAATGGTGTACCTCGATCCATATTTAATCCATGAGAAAGAAGATCTTGCATTCTTTTTATACCAGCTGTAATTCTGCACTGCTGGGTTGGCATCACTGCTGCAGGTCAGAGTCACTGAACTGCCCACCACAATTTCACCAGAGGGACTCACTGATACTGAGGTGCTCTTGGGAGAATCTGTAAGAGGAAACAATGGTTAGTAGTTTCATGTGAAATGTAAACTTGAGTAATCTGCACAGTTTAACTGTACATTAATGATGAAACCTTTCAAACCTGAGGGAATGGAAAAACTCTCATTTCAACAGTGATGATGGCATCACAAATAGTGTGGAACACACAATTTTGGCCCCTTGTACTCACATCTCACATTTAGAGTCACTGCAGGGGAATGAAGCTCATAGCCTTTTACAGCACAGGAGTAGCGGCTTCGGTCTTCACTGCTGGCTCTGAACAGGTGACTCTGACCAGTGAAGGACAGAGGAGATCCATCCCTGTACCAGATGAAGGCTGGGCTGCCAGTCAGAGTGCAGGTGGTGCTACAGGTCAGTCTCACACTCTGTCCCTCTGTGACTGTGTCAGGATACACCATCACCTGTAGATCTGCAAATAGCAAATTAAACCTGTAAAAAGGCATCTCTCCTATCCTCACTCTTCCATTTGTACTTGTAGGAGGATAATCCTCTGAGTTTATAGCATAGAATAATTACCAGTGATTGTCAATGTGACACCAGGTTCTCCAGTATATTTACCACGGTCAGTCAGGACCCTGAATCGGTATGTTTTTGAATCAGTTTTTCTCAGCTGGTTTATTCTAAAAGTGCAGTCACTGTTCTTATTCCCCAGGTACTCCACACGGTCAGAGTACTCTGAGTCCTTGGACAGGTCTTGAGGGTCCCATACCCTGCGCCAGGCATAAATAAACCAGAATGTACTCTGCACTTTGTGATATGGGGGATGTGAGTAAGTGCAGCGCATGTCTACTGAAGACCCCTTTAAGGCACAGATTCCCTCAGGAGTGTAAGTCACTCTCCATCCGCTCTGGCTCAGAACACCTGAAAACACACACACACACACACACACACACACACACACATGCACACACACACATACACACCCACACACACACGCACACACACGCATGCACACACACACACACACACACGTGTTGGCAACATTACAGACCATGGATTCAGTTCATGAAAATGAACTTTAAAACAACTGCGCCTAATATTTCCTCCAAAAATATGGAATGTCAGTAATTGTACACAGTCGACAGCTCTGGTATTTTAGTAAAACCAGAGATATTTCCGTCATGTCTGTCTCAGTTTCAAAGCCAGGTGTGAAGAGAAACTTCAGAGGAACCTCTCTTCTGGTGTAAAAGAGCAGTTGGATTGCTCAAAGCTAATGCCAGTGCTGTAGTACATCATGTTATGGAAACTATATGCATTCCTCCGCCAATTAAGGGTTAAGGGATTTGAAATTTTTCACATTTGCCACTGATTCAGATAATGATTTTCACAAGGCAAGGACAATAATAATTACTGAAATCTTTTTGTAGACGGAAACATTAGAACTACTTTTGGAGAAAAAAAAAATGTTTTTACACAGATTACCTGACACAGACAGGAGGGTGAGGGTTACCAACAAGGTTTTGGAGAGCATGGCTGGATCCGACTGAAAATAGCAACCCAAATACACATATACAGCCCTTGAATATGTAAAAATGAATGGCGGAAACACTGTCAGAGTATTCTATTTATTCACATAAATACACAAGACTAACAAATACTACACAAGCGCATACAGTGAGTTAATGTGCTGCTAATGTCCCTAAATGCTCAGGTTTTTATGAAGAGCTCACACAGACCAGACAGAGACTCAAACAGGCTGTGACTTGATGCCTGATATTTGTATGGAAGAAACAGCAATCATTTCTAGCCAAAAAAAAAAACATTTTATTTTATTATTGATTCCAGTTTAATCTTCTTTCACTACAAAATATTGTGACATAGTTTAGACTAAATGAAATGATGTAATAATGCACTTACCAGGAGAGAGTTCTGATGTGGCCTCAGTGGTTTGCTAATGAGCCATTAGTATTAAACAGCCTTGCAGACAGAGCAGTGTGGCTGAATGTGACCCCGAAGAAAGTGCTTCACACTAAATATAAAGCAGAATGTACTGTTGCAGATCTGACTCACTTCCCCTTTTTCAAGTCAAGCATATTTTAAAATTTAACAGAGAAAAATGGCTGAATTAACTCAGGCATTCGCTTTGCGTCTGATCAGGACTAACTGTACATTTTTAGCTGCGACCGCGGCTCTATAGCTCTGTCTGTCGGTTGGTCGGTCGGTCGGTCCGTCCACAAAAACTGTCCCACCCCGTAGCGGCCACAGTTTTTGCCCCAGGAGGCTGAAATTTGGCATGGACGTTGGTCATGACCGAAGGTAGAGCTGAGTAACTTTCAAGGCCGATTGACCAAGAGGGGCCGTGGCGATGGCCGTGGCCTATCACAAAAAGGTGCATAACTCCCGAATAGATACACAGATTTGCACAAGATTTTGTGGAAAGGTTGGTCATGAGCCAAAGAAGAGGTCAGATATTCGTGTGAGGGTGTGTGGCGATGGGCATGGCCTATCACAAAAAGGCGCATTACTCCCGAATGGATTCACGGATTTGCACAAGATTTTGTGGAAAGGTTGGTCATCAGCCAAAGAAGAGTTCACATTTTTGTGTGAGGGTGTGTGAGGGGGTGTAAGGCCCACGGGAACAGGCATAGAGTGGAATTTCCTCTCTGACTGTCGTAAAGCAATTCGCCAGGTGCAGAGTCTGATATTGTCGGGACAGAGTGGCCCGTAAGACCTTGGCATCTGGTTTTGCGACAGTTAACAGGTGACACCTAAAATTATCCCAACGTCCTGGAGGTTTCAGATGGCAAGTAATAAAATCACATGATGGAAATGGGGCAAATTGCTCAGGACAGTTGAGGGACAGCCACAGTGCCCTCACCTGGTGTCACTGGGTAACTTGTCTCCCAACCTTCATAAGGAGAGAAATTTACTCACGCACACTTTTTGTTAGGAAATAAATCCAGATTTGGGTCGAATACATTGATACACTACACTATGCAATCTTGATACACTGTGGAGAGACAGTGAGAGTTGACAGTTGGTTCATGTAAAAGATTGTACAGTTATTTCATGTTTTTCAGAGTTTTCATGACAATCACGAGAACAAATATTCATATTTGGTATGGTTTTTATGGTCTCTGTGCGAGTGATGCTCTGGTTTAGGTTTTAAAACCAGCAAACCTAGAGAAAATCTATTTTTGGAAGTAAACTGTATTTTTGGGACACTCCTCCTGGTAAATCCATCTGTCTGATCCTGTCTGAACCAAATTCCAATCTTCCCCCTCCAACTAAATTTATGGTTTTATGAGCCTTTTGTGGCGACATCCACCTGCCTGCGCTGGGTTCTTATAGGAGAGGAACAGGGCCCTCAGGGAGTCTGCAATCAGACTTCCCACACAAGACTCTTTCTGTGTGTAGACTGCTGTCAGGTATGCTCATCTTTATCTTTGATTGTTAGACTATTTTCTAAATTCTGTAACTACAAATTGACTATTTTAAGTGTATAACCTACCTGACATTAAAACTGTTAATGACTTGATTTGTGTGGTCTTGGTCAATGTTTCGTTCTTGTAACAGCCCTCTAAGTCGGTTTCCCCCAATTATGACTAGGGAACTGCCCGTTGGACTTGTTTGATCACCAAGTTTTCAGTTAAGGCGGGACCGTCAGCAGAACCAAGTTGATCCTGGGATGACCAATATTGGCCCTTTCGGAGTCCCTGAACCCTAATTAGGTTATACTCCCCATGAGGGAAATCTCACAACCGCTGTGTCGTCTGCAAACAGCTAGTTAAATTGTCGTTACGGGCGCATCCGCGGTGCGTACCGGGTGAAACTGCGTTGACCCTCGGTGTAGAACTTCAGACGAACTAAGTTCCATTCTAAATCAAGCCTAAATTCTAATTTGGAACATAACTTATTAATTAATATGGAGTCAGATTATCACGAGGATAAAACATAGTAACTGTTACGCTTTCTTGTTGTGGTCATGGATATATCTGTTGTGTTGTTCCGCGCATTTGTGAATTTTCTGATGCTCCCATTAGGATATTGACAGTCCGGCGACAGATCGGATATATCTCTGATGACAGCATAGCCCCGTTTACGAACGGAGAGTAACCTGAATGCTACTGATCCGTTTCAGGCCAGTTTCAAGCGGGATATGAAGCAGCGCCTTCATATCTAACCCGTGGCAACGGAACCAGTGCATTCTTAATTATAATTGTGCCCTGTTCTTACGAACAGAGGAAAATAACTAACATCTCTGGTTTTGAATCACACCAGCCAAGGGAGAACACGCGATACCTTCCCCTCCAGCTACAAACCCTCATTGGTCTAGCTGTGAGGTGTTTACAGGGGCGTGGCGATGGGCGTGGCATATCACAAAAAGGTGCATAACCCCCGAATGGATTTACAGATTTGCAAAAGATTTTGTGGAAAGGTTAGTCATGAGCCAAAGCAGAGGTCAAATATTTGTGTGAGGGTGTGTGAGGGGGCGTGGCGATGGGCGTGGCCTATCACAAAAAGGCGCATAACTCCCAAATGGATTCACAGATTTGCACAAGATTTTTGGAAAGGTTGGTCATGAACCAAAGGAGGTCACGTGTTTCTGTGAGGGTGTATGCATGGCTGCATGCACACATGGATGCATGCGCGTGTGCGGTCGCAGCTATTACGGATTGACGCTTGTTAAAAGGCTGGGTAACTCCCACTTCCCTTTCTCTTATTGAGATTCTGATTGCAATATGAATATGCAATATGCAATGACAACAGCTGCTCTTAATCCCAATAATTTGCAATTATGTTTATTTTAGATATTATACAGTAAATTTTATTTATACAGGGAAATCACATTGAGACACTGGGTCTCTTTTTCAATGGAGCCCTGATGACAAAAGAAAAACAGTCTAACAGACAAAAGCTAAAGGTGTCAGGACTAGTGGGGGGTACGGACCCAAAAGCAGAGGGACAAAACTCACAACTCCAAAATGGGAGGGGAACAAAAGACTTTACTAACAAAAAGGCAAACAAGCAGGGAACAGAAAAGGCCACGATGGGCAAAAACACAAACTCAAAAAATATCTAATAAAACAGAAAACAAGAGGAACTCAAACACACGGGCAGGGCAGAACACAGGCAGGCAGAGTACAAGGGCAGGTACAAATGGTCAGAGCAAACATACGTAGGAAACAAACACAAGGAACCAGCACCCGAGTCAAGGGGACAAAGAACTTAAATAGACAGGGGGGAACAAGACACAGGTGAACTCAAAAAACAATCAAACCAGAAAAGGAGGGGATAACAAGACACAGGTGGGAACAATGATAGAATAACGAGACAACAATAATACAATTAACAGGGGGGAGCAGGACACAAAACAGAAGTGCCGCCATCTGGCAGGCTCAACAAGGGAAACACAGACAGGAAAACACAGAACCATGACAAAAGGTTCTAATACATAAAATGAATATATGAAAATAACTTTTAAAAATGTAAAATAAATAAATCAATAATAAAATAAAATAAAATACAATGAATAAAAACAATTAAACAGTTCAATTCAGTCAGAACATTTACATTCAAAGGTAGCCAGTTTCTTAATCAGGGTCCTGAATTAGCCCATGGTAATCAAAGAGTTCAGCTTTAATGCACACTGTAACTCATTCCAGGCATGAGGAGCACTATATCTAAATGCACTTTTACCCAGTTCAGAGTAGACCCGTGGCACCTGGAGAATCAACCAGTCCTGAGAACGAGTCTGATAGGCTCCAACTCTCCATTCAATAAGAGATAAAATATAAGGAGGTAGCATTTTGAGAAGTGCTTTATATAAAAACAGGAACCAATTTTGGTCTCTTCTCTGAGATAGGGAGGGCCAGCCCACCTTCTTATACAGCACACAATGGTGAGTACCAGGGCTGCCCCCTGAAAGTCGACGATTCGAATCATCTGTCAGAGACGACAGATTCTCTGAGTCGAGCAGTTGTTTTTTTTTTGTTTTTTTAGACAGTCAATGTGTATTACAATACTGGAATACATCATTATAGAATCCTACAAAAATGGAGAGTGGTTATATTACAATATTTTCAATTATAAATAAAATAAAGGGAATTATAAATTTAAGTGTTTATATTCTTGCAACCTGCGCATGCTAGAAGAATTCCACGTGACAACATGTGCGGTGAACTGGAGGGAGAAGCCGAAACCTGAAGAACACTGCGTAACTCCCGTTAAATCATTTATTTTATAGGCCTATTATTTATTTTGTTGTGTAGGAAAAGCCTGAATACAAACGTTTGCTTTTTCATCTTATATAATTATAGGCTAATCCTAATTTGTGTTTAATTTGATTATTTATTTAGGCTCTTACACTTTCTTACACTACGCTTAGATTTATTCATTATTTTTTAGGCTGTGTTTAAAGCGAAATAGCCTATAGAAATAGAATATCCTTTGGAAGACAAGAGGTCAGTTATTATTTCAAAGCAGACAATGCCGTGAATTTATTTAAACCGTTTGCACTTATTTTCATCTAAAATAAATCTAATCTTAAATTGTTTAATTTGTTAATTTATTATTTTTTAGATTTATTTAGATTTATATAGCCTATTAGGCTACTTTTTTGTATTTAAGTGAAACAAAAAGGGTCTCGTTGAAGATGAGACGTCAGTTATTTCAAGGCTGACAATACCGTTTATTTCAACTGTTGTTTACAAAGGCATTATTTCAACTAAAATAATTAAAATCTTAAATTGCTTCATTTGTTAGTTTATTATTTTACATGTTTGTTTAGATTTATAGACCTATTTTAGGCTTCTTATACTTAAAGAGAAATAAAGAAGTAGCCTAGGCCCCTATCCTGTTCATTTTTAATGTTTAAAGCAAAATAAAGAAGTTATAAGGGTTTATATAGGTTTAACCAGAAAGCTTATAGACCTTAAAGTCTTATAAAATCTTAAAGTCTTATAGACCTTTATATATAAAACGAGTTGTCGAATCGTCATATTGAACTGCCGAATCCGATTCGACTAAGAAAATTCTGAGTCGGGTACAGCCCTAGTGAATAGGGTACCAATCTCCAGTGATGTAACAAAGAATCTTTCAAATTTATACGGGTAGGAACAGTAATTAATTGGCTTAAACCCAGATAAATACAGGTAGACTTTAAACAATCGGAGGATGGGGACAACCAGTTAAGGTTAAGATCTCCTAAAATAACCACCTCAGAGGATAGGAAGGGAGCTAGCAGTTATGCTATAGCATTCATGACATTAGCAGCTGCAGAAGGTGGGAGATAGACTGTTACCACATAGAGGCTAACGTTAGGACTTAGTTCTATTTTAGTGACTCGCAGTTCAAACAGCTTGGGAACAGAAAGACTTAGTGATTTAGTTGTATGTAGGTTATGTTTAATACAAGTTGCTACCCCACCGCCTTTTTTAGGCCTGTCACATCTAAAAACATAATATTCCTTTAGCACAATAGAATCATCTTCAATAGAACTGTTTAGCCATGTTTCAGAGAAAACAAAAACATCAGGATTAGTATCGTTGACCAACATGTCCACTAAATCCATTTTGGGAAGAATGCTGTGAATATTAAGGTGCATCAGCCCAAGCCCCTTCCTTTTTTTTTAGTCTAAGGGTGCATGCAAGGAGAGGGCCGGTTAACTGAACTAATTGGTCTAAGATTTGGGAGTAGAATAATTGAAATGAGACTGCTATGTCTAACACCACTTGATCTGTACACACACTGAAGGTGTGACGAGGCCTAGAAACAGTATATAAAATAACCTGGGGTCTTTGGGTAAATTATTTGTCCAGGGAAGTTGTTGAGTCAGGGGTACATGCAAAGGGGAAAGAACCCTGGCGTCAATAACAGTCATAGTTCAATCCATGATTGATATTTCTGGACAGGAAGTAGGATCCATCAGGGCTGGGATGAAGACCATTTTGCTTCAATAGCTCAGGTTGTCTCCAGAAAGAAGACCAGTTATATAAAGCCCCTGAGAAGCACACCAATTTGAGAGCCATTCGTTTAAAGAAAGGAGCCTGCTGTACATCTCATCACCTTTACGCACAGGGAGGAGCCCAGAAAAGATCACCTCTTGGCATTTTACGTGCTTGCTTGAAGGCAGAGACAATGCTCATTTTTGTAATCTCTGATTGTCTAAGGCGTACATCATTTGTTCCAACATGTATGACTAATTTGAGTAGGCTGATGAGTTTTGTGATAATAGCTTCAAGTTTGATTTGATGTCGTTAGCCCTGGCACCAGGGATGGGTAGGACAAAGGTTGGTCCAGCAGTCTCAACACTCACATCATGAATGATGGAGTCTCCAATAATGAGGGCTATAGGAGAGGGAGTTTGGCCAAAGGAGGAAGAAGCAGGGGAGAAGGTTTCCTGGTGAGGTGATAGTGGAGGAGGTGAAGTGGGAACACTGTGGGAGAGAGAATCTGATTGTTGTATGAACAGGCATGGAATGACATTGTAGCGTCTGAGGGGGGGCAGCTGTGTTTGTGATGAACAGGAATAAAGTCTGAGTCAGGGATGATTGTGGGTGCTGGGAAGAAGTGAGTGAGACGCATGAATCAGGACATCACGATATGTGGCAGTTTGAGGTTTGGATTGTCGGCGTTGAGGGTCAAGCCTTCGAGGTGAGGGGGGAAGATTACGTTGCAGAAAATGTGGCTTCAGGTGAGAGTGCTGGGAGTTTTGGGGCCTACCAGAGTGAGGTTTGTCCTGCCGTCTGTGGGAGGAGGATTTTTCATTAGTAGAGGCTGTTGGATGAGAAGGCTGGGGTTGTGCCGCTCTGTGTAAAGGTGTGGATGGATGATGGGATCCTTGCATGGTGCTGTGCTGCTTTGTTGTGGCAGGAGGGAATTCTGGAACGGTGAGTTCTGGGGGTGGTATGGCACTAATATTTAAAGATGTCAGGGTATCATCTATAAACCTTTCAGCCTCTTGAATATAGTGAAGGTTCTTAATGCATTCTTCAAGCTCAAGTATTTCTGATGCTTGATCTGATTGGCACCTACAGCAGAGACCATCACTATTTAATTGGATGGTGGTTTTAAACCCAACCATGTTGCAGTCTTTACAGGGGGATACCAAAGGAGACATAATTAAAACAGGAAGCCAATAAAATAAAATAAAATTAATTAATTAAAAACAATAAATAAATAAATACAAAATTAAAAAATAAAATAAATCTAAGCTCTGTAGAAATAAGTATTAGAAATGGATTTTAAAAGAAAACTAAAAAATGAAAACTAAAAAATGCCAGTTTGCACTCCCTGCAAACTGGCATTTTGTCATCAACTTTTAAGATCACCATGGTTAAGCCCCTTCTTAAAAGGAGCACCCTTGACCCGTCCATTCTCAAAAATTTCAGGCCTATTTCAAATCTCATGTTTTCGAGCAAAATCCTTTAAAAACTTGTTTTCTGGCAACTATCAGAATACTTTCTGCAATTAAACCAAGACAAAACAGAAGTCATGGTCATGGGTGATAAGACTAAGAGGGAAATGGTTGTCACTCACCTTAAAAGCGGAGGTCTCAATGTCACCTCTCAGGCTAAAAATTTGGGTATCATATTTGACAGCAATTTGGACTTCGATGCACACATTAGAAACGTAACCAAAACAGCTTTCTACCACCTGAAACATATTACCAAAGTTAAGCCCTTCCTTTCCCCAGAAGATGCAGAAAAGTTAACACGCGTTTATAACTTGTCGTCTGGATTATTGCAATGCGTTACTCACTGGCCTTCCCAAAAAAAGTTATTAATAAACTGAGGCTGGTTCAAAATGCCACAGCCAGGGTCCTCACAAACACTAAGAAATTTGAATTTTACATGTAGGTTAAGTGAGGGGTTCCAGCATGAAATATCACTTGGTTCAGTATTCAGAGTGCTGAACATTTTAACAAGGGCATTGACTATTGGAACCGCTGGATTCAGAAAATAAATATTTTTAATTAATCCTTGCTTGTCCGACAACATGTTCTATTCCATCAGCAGAACCCAGGGGGTAACACCTACAGTACATGGTCTACTTACAAAATTCTTCAAGCATAGGTTAATTTTGTTTGTTTCATTGAATGATTGTTTAAAATCGCATCAAATTTAAAACATTGGTCCTAGCATACCAGGCAGTCAAGCGATCAGCCCCAGCATACCTCCACAAGATATTCAAACCCTACATGCCAGCCAGATCCCTCCGTTCTGCTACCTCAGGACGCCTGGCACCTCCCCCTCTTCGCACCTGCACTTCCAGAACACGTCTCCTGTCTGTTCTGGCCCCACGATGGTGGAATGACCTCCCCGTGGAGGTCAGAACAGCTGAGACACTGACCCATTTCAAGCGACGACTGAAGACTCACCTCTTCAGGCTGCTCCTCTCCCCATCCCTCCCTACCTCCCTGTAATCTCTTAAATGACTGTGAGCTTAGGGTTGTAACTAGGTAGCTGTTTCGTAGGTGACTTAGTTAATGCACCTGTCTTAACTACTGCTTGTATTTTTTCCATAGACTGCGTTGTTGCCGTTCTCGTTTGTGTTAGTGTTAATCAGTTAAACCTTCAGGGTCCAAGTTGAACTATGCAGTTGTTCCCTGCACTTGGACCTCTCTAGGGTTTACATCATACTTGTTCCTGATTATGGTTATACACTTTGTTGTACATCGCTCTGGATAAAAGCGTCTGCCAAATGCCTGTAATGTAATGTAATGCAAAAAATTCAAGGTATACTCTGAATTCTAACGTTTGGTAATACAAAAAATAAACATTAAGAATGTGTAAAACAAATTCACATTATGTGAATTTATACTCGATATGGGATCAGTTCAGTAATAAGCACAATATAATCACAAAATGTGCACAAGAATGTCTGTAATAGTAAATGTTATACAAGTATTAATAAAAGTATTAATATATTTACATATAAAGCCCAATTCTCCAGTATATTTGGCCAACGAATACAATCAGCAATGATAATGGCTATCAGGCACCAACATCTTGATAATACTTTGTGTACACAATGAATACATGAGCTGTTATGCATGTAAATGTTGATAAAATGCCAAAGGAATGATCCATTCTGAGCACATCTTTGCTGACTCCAATAACCACAGTCATCCTGGTCATGTGACAAAGGCACAGTCATGTGACCTGAGTTCATGAGGAGAGTTTAAGTTCACTGGTTTTAATAAATACTCTTAAATGTATCATCCAGTGAAGGATATGTTTGGTTCTTACCGCTTGATGATTACTTTGCAGACAATCTGCTCTTTAAAGTTAAAGCAAAAACACAGAAAATGATCACACATTAAAAGAAATGTCCAAATTTACACTGAATAACCAGCATTGGCCCACAGTTTATAAAGCAAGATATCTTCCTGGTTTATTTTCACATGTCCAGTTTTCGAAGTGTGCTGTAGAGAACACAGTCTTCCTTTACGGATGGAGCTGGTGGCCTGCATGGAGAAAACAGCGCATTTAGTCTCTATTAAAGTCACAGACATTCTCATTCTCATTTAAGTCAATCCTGCCTGAGCCTTTATCACATTTAGACACACTACATGAAGCACAAGCAGAAGCTTTAGCCACAGAACAGTTATCTGGAATTTTGGAAAACATTACATCACTGTGATGTCATAGGCTGAGGTCACACAGCAGGGAGATGAAAAGAGAAGAAAGTTGACAAGCAGAACAAACCAAATGATGAATCTAGATCAGCGGAACATCCAGTCCTCGTGTTACCACGTTCTTCTTTTGACCAGGCAGAGAAGTTCTTAACAAAGCAGCAGCGAGAGATTGCAACATTTTAAAATACTTGAACTCGGCTTTGGGGCTGCAACAAACAAACAACCAAAATATAGAAATAGTGTGCATCAAGGCAACACCCAGTCCTACGAACACATAAATATATGAACTGTTACAGATGTACTGAGAAGTACTGGAATCTCAGAAATGCTCATTTGCATTTCTCTCTGAAATACTCATTTGTATTTTGTTTCCAGGGTTTGGTTTGTACATGCTTACATGACCAAGTGTTATGGATGGACATTTTTTGGCTATCATTAATTTCTAATATTGTACACGCTGACATAAATGTCACACATCTACTATGGTTAGAATCTAAATACTTCTTTTTATTTTTTTCCCAATATAAATCACAGCACACCCATCTCAGCTCTCCCCAGTGATTCACTCTGGTCTATCCAGTGAGACACTCTGGTCTATCTAGTGAGACACTCTGGTCTATCCAGTGAGACACTCTGGTCTATCTAGTGAGACACTCTGGTCTATCCAGTGAAACCCTCTGGTCTGTCCAGTGAGACACTCTGGTCTGTCCAGTGAGACACTCTGGTCTGTCCAGTGAGACACTCTGGTCTGTCCAGTGAGACACTCTGGTCTATCCAGTGAGACACTCTGGTTTATCCAGTGAGACGCTCTGGTCTGTCCAGTGAGGGTCGTTCTCCTGCTGACTCCATAGAGGCCTCGTCTGGCTCCAGTCAGAGAGAGCAGAGCCCTCTAAAAGCTGCTGGAGAGAGATAATAGACCTGACACAGCGACAGTCAGCACAGGTAGTATAAAGGTGGGATGTTCTCACCTGGGGGCAGCACTGGAGGGGCGGAATGGATGCTGGTGTACTGAACACCCTCCTCACACTGGGGGAGTGACTTTTGAACAGTGGAGTACAGAACCTGCTCCTGGTTGCGGGTGTTAGCGGGCTGAAAAGAGGAGTAGAGGGGAACTTCACTGTCGTCTCTGTCCATATCCTGTGTTCCAGTGTGACTCATTGCCATCCCTGAGACGTTGCCAAAAATGGGGCTTTTATTCCCCTGCAGGGTAAAGAAAAGAGGCAGGAGAAGGTTGGGAAAGTTCCACAGAAAGTCCTGTTCATTTCAGTGAGCTCCTCAGAGCTGGAGTGAGCTACTCGCCCCCATTAACGACAAAACATGCATTTAACCTGATATAAAAAAATCAGCTAATGAATCAATGTTTCATTTTAAAATACATGCCATCAGCAGTTAAATATCAGCTGAACCAGACATTCAGATGTAATACACTTAATACGATTTATTTTGACTCTAACATGACCAATTTTACAGTGGGTTTTCTTAAAATCTTGGAAAGATTGCATTCTGAAGAACTTCTTTCATTCCAAAGCATATATTTGCAATAACCAATAGCAATAAACCACCATCACAACAATAATCTGTGTGTATTTATTCACTGGAAACAGGTGAATACAACACATACAGTAAAAGTCACTCTCCCTGGCTCTCTATGTAATGCACAGATAATTACATGCACATAAGCAGTATTGTACTGTGTAACGTTACTGTCACATACTGCAACCCCTTTTGAGAAAATGAAACTGTCCTTAACAGGGGAATACACATAATTAACTCTGGAAATATTTCCATTAAGCATGTCAACACACTGAAAAATGACACAGAGAAGATCGTAACCTCCGTACATAATCTAATAAACCTTCAAAGCCATACGGCACACACTGTTATGCTTTCTACCTATTTGAAAGAAAGGTGCTATATAAATAAATAAATCATGTCTTATGATTACTTTTATGAAGCATTATGAGTGTTAAACAGTCTTCATAACTCTAATTACACTGTATTATGAGCAGACTATAAGGCATTATAAGTTGTATATAATGCATTATAGACAGGCATCATAGAAAGTGTTATTGAATTTCAGTTTTTGCTTAAACAATGTATATAAATAAAATTATATTACATCCATAGATAAATACATGTATGCACATATGCAGATTGATTTCATTGACTCACCTGCCTGTCCCCTTCTGTCTCATTTGTTGATTTTCTCTTCCTGATTATTCAGAAAGAAAATAATGAAAATAAAAAGTAAATCTACTTTCAGACAAATCTTTAAAGAGCCCCCTGTTGTGCAAACAACAATTTGCATTTGTTTGAATGATGTCTATTGCTGAGGCAATAGTGTCCATGTATATTTTTTTATTATTCAGATGTTAGGTTACAGGAAATGAGCCTGAGTTATGAGAGGCTTCTTCCTGCCCAGTAAATGTAGTTCTGCTTTATTCAAACCAACACTGGAGCTCAAGGGAAAATTGATGCGTTTGTCAGGACTTCATTATGGCCTGTAACTGTCCACATGATTCATATTAAGAACAAGCTTATCATACAGGTTTGTAAAACTTATTGAGACACTAAAATGCATCAGTCAGGGTTTATGAAAAGTTACATCACAATAAAACAAAATGACTAATAATGCAGTGGTCTAAGCACTAATCAGACATTAGAGGGGGGGATATGGCATCATCATGATGTAATGTAGTTAGTGCACGGCAACAACATTTTACAGAAATGTACGCTTGTTTAAAACTGTGAGTCTAATCAGAAATTATTTACAGTTGAGTGACTGTGATCCGACTCATTTTCAGCCACGTACCTCACGCACACAACACCCAGAATCACAAGAGCCAAAATGGCAGCCCACTCCCACTGCTGCAGCCACGATCAGTGACTGACCTCCTAAGCAAAGTCAGAGAGATGTACCCGTGTCAGTTATGCTATAGTAGTGTTCATTTCACAACAAGCCTCACCAATGTCTGTAAGGTGAAAGTTTATAAATGCATTAATATACCCATCTGTGCTTATCTTTACTAGAACTTATTATACATCTGAATTTTAAACAACATGGGCATGGTAACACTTTTGTGACACTGCTCTATCATCTATTGTGATCCATTTCAGATCGTAGCCTCTGTATCATGATCAGCATTGCTTTGTAGCCTCTGGATCATAATCAGTATCACATAAAATATTAAATCAAATATGTTCTGTTCCTACCTTGCACTGTGACCTGTAGAGCAGTAGCATTCTGAGCTCCAAGACTGTTCTGTGCCTCACAGTAGTACTGTCCTCTGTTCCAATATCTAAAGTTAGAAAAGTTCAAACTCTGTCCAGATCCTGCATGCCAGACTCCAGTGTCATTCTTCTTAAACCAGGTGTAGTTCTGCACTGGTGGGTTGGCATCACTGCTGCAGGTCAGAGTCACTGAACTGCCCTCCACTATTTCACCAGAGGGGCTCACTGCTACTGAGGTGCTCTTGGGAGAATCTGAAAGAGGGAACAATAATTTGTAGTTTCATGTGAAATTTAAACCTGTCTCAGGCATACGTCATGTTTTCAAATCATTGCATCATGGCATTTTTTCAGATATTGAAGATTAATCGAATGCTTTAATGTCAGTACATTTACATGCAGCATGGTATAATCTGTACAATTTAGTTGAAAATGAAGGCTGAGAACTTTCAAAACTGTGAGATTTGAAGAATTTTGAAAATAACAAATAAGGTGAAACACACAAGTTTGGCCCCTTGTACTCACATGTCATATTTATAGCCACTGGAGGGGAATGAAGCTCATAGCCTTTCACAGCACAGGTGTAGCTGCCTCGGTCTTCACTGCTGGCTGTGAACTGGTGACTCTGATCAGTGAAGGACAGAGGAAATCCGTCCCTGTACCAGATGAAGGCTGGGCTGCCAGTCAGAATGCAAGTGGTCCAGCAGGTCAGTATCACACTCTGTCCCTCTGTCACTGTGTCAGGATTCACCATCACCTGTAGATCTGCAAATAGCAAATTAAACCTGTAATAAAGCTTCCAGTCATACTTGTGTGTAGAGAATCCTCTGAGTTCATAGCATAAAATAATTACCAGTGACTTCCAACGCGACACCAGGTTCTCCAGTATATCGATCACATTCATTTAGGAACCTGAATCGGTATGTTTTTGAATCAGTTTCTCTCAGTTGGTTTATTCTGAAAGTGCAGTCACTGCTCTGATTCCCCAGATACTCCACACGGTGAGAGTACTTTGGGTCCTGGGACAGGTCCTCAGGCTCCTGTGGCTTGTTCCAGTGAATAAACCAGAATGTTTTCTGCACTGTGTGAGATGTGGGATTTGAGTAAGAGCAGCTCATGTCTACTGAAGACCCCTTCAAGGCACAGATTCCCTCAGGGGTGTAAGTCACTCCCCATCCCGTCTGGCTAAGAACACCTGAAAAATACAAACACATACACGCGCACACACACACACACATGCAGACACACATACAGGCACATACACACACAAACACAGGCGCGCGCACACACGTACACACGAACACATGTATACATACACATACATACACGCACACGTGCACACATACGCAAATGCACGCACACACACATACACACACACACACAAATGCACGCACGCACACACACAAACACACTGCTCAGAAATCCTTTAAAACACATGTGTTGGCAACATGACAGATAAGGGATTCAATTAACTTTAAAACAATTGCACCTAATTTCTCCAAAACTATGGAACATCAAAAATTGTACTTGTATTTCAATACTAACTGATGTCAGTAGATGGCAGTAGCCCCGATCAATGTGAGTTTCACAGGTACAGGAAGTCTTGCTTAGTAGCTAGCTTTGCTAGAATGTAGTAGCGGGGCTTGAACCTAGGACCCCATGTTCCCAAGACTGTAACATTGCCCACTAGGCCACAGGCAGGCTAACTGTTTAAACTGGAAATGTTTCAGAATAAAAAGGTATGGGTATTTTGCGTGTGTATGCGAGTTTTTGATTGGGTCGTGTAGGTGAAGATTTGGCTGGTGTCTGTAAAATGTCCAATGGGGAGACATGTTGTTAGTGGGATAGGCGGCAAGAAAAATAAGAATGAGAAGAAGAAGAAGAAGGAGAAAACGCAAAATCCCCTTAGTTTGGGGCTTTATTGTGTGGACATGTGAAGTTGTTTATGAAATCTGTCTGTTGAAATGTACAGAATTAGATGTTTTTAAGGGCTGTGTGTCTGTGGCTGTTGTGGTTATTTCTGTGGGGAACCCTGAAAAGTGCCAAACTCTCGGTGCTGTATAGGTATGGGGCATGGCCCCACCAAGGCGTAACTTGGCAGGATGGCATATCTGCCATCCCAATAATGGAACTGAAATCTCACAACGTGATGTGGAGGAGTGGTGTGGTTAGGGCGCCATCTGCAGGCAGAGTGGGAGCAGTATAGCTGGCTAACAACCACGCCTGTTTGCATTTACAATTGATTGCTAATAGTTTATATGCTCTGCCTGCAGTGAGGTAGGGGTGCTGAATCAAGTTTTCAAAAGTGACAGCAGTATTTAGATATGTCTTTTTAGCATCTTCATTAATAATGATAACTTCATTTTTAAAAGTTGAGCAGCTGCATGTGGTACCTTTTTTGCCCTTTTCAAACTCAAAATGCCTACACGTTTTACCTAAGACATGTCAGTATGATCAGACTCATCACTGTATGATAATGTAATTATATCTTATTTCTCTCCACTGGCCAGTGTGACTGCTTTACTCAGTGTCTTACTGCTGTGAAGTTACCCAAAGACACTCAGGAGATACTGACTCTCTGCTCTGTGTGTATGAAGCTGAGATGCACTGATATACTCACACTGCACATCAAGAAGTTTAGGAGAAGATCTCTTCCTCCCAATCCCATTCCCTGCCGCGCAGTAGTATTCTCCTGCATCCTGCAGTGTGATGCTTTTAATGGTGTAACTGGATCCTCCCCATGGGGATATAGTTCTATTATTCTTATACCAGGTGTAGTTCTGCACTGGTGGGTTGGCATCACTGCTGCTGCAGGTCAGAGTCACTGAACTGCCCTCCACTATTTCACCAGATGGGCTCACTGATACTGAGACGTTCTTCGGAGGATCTGACAGAGAAAATAACAGGTACTGCAGTTTTAAAGAAAAGTCACACTGAGGTATTCTTGGGAACATCTAAAATCATTAGAAAAATGTGTTAAATTCCATAAAATTTCTTACACACTGTGTTGCGTCTCAAAACACTAGCAGAGACATTTATTTCAAAGTAATGTTTATAATGGAGCTGAAATCTCACAATGTGATGTGGAGGAGTGGTGTGGTTAGGGTGCCATCTGCAGGCTGAGTGGGAGCAGTATAGCTGGCTTACAACCACGCCTGTTTGCAGTTACAATTGATTCGTAATAGATTATATGCTCTGCCTGCAGTCAGACCGGGGTGCTTGAATGAGAGACGCACGCGGGAGAGGCATGCCATCTAATCCTCGTCCTCATCGTGTGTGTTTTGTTTTGTTTTTTTCTGTGTTTTTGGTATCGAGCGCACAATAAAGCCTTGATGCCTCTAACAACGACGGATTGTGTGGTTTGTGGGGAAAAGGACTGCAGAACCTGTTACAGTAAATATCCCAGTATGTCATGCTTTGTTACAAAGTGAACTGGATATACTGTAGCTTTTTATGGTACCTGGAAAATGACACAGCAGAATCAAGTTTTCAAAAGTGACAGAAGTATTTAGATACGTCTTTTTAGCATCTTCATTAATAATGATAACTTCATTTTTTAAAGTTGAACAGCTGCACGTGGTACCTTTTTTGCCCTTTGCAAACTCAAAATGACTACACGTTTTACCTAAGACATGTCAGTATGATCAGACTCATCACTGTATGATAATGTAATTATTTCTGATTTCTCCTCTACTAGTCAGGGTGACTCCTTTACTCAGTGTCTTACTACTGTGAAGTTACCCAAAGACACTCAGGAGATATTGACTCTCTGCTCTGTGTGTCTGAAGCTGAGATGCACTGAAATACTCACACTGCACATCAAGACGTTTAGGAGGTGAGATGTCTGTCCCAATCCCATTCCCTGTCAGACAGGTGTATTCTCCTGCATCCTGCTGTGTGATGCTTTTAATGGTGTAAATGGATCCTCTCCATGAGGATTCAGCTCTATTATTCTTATACCAGGTGTATCTGTGCACTGGTGGGCTGGCATCGCTGCTGCAGGTCAGAGTCACTGAATTGTTCTCCACTATTTCATCAGAGGGGGTCACTGATACTAAGGTGCCCTTAGGAGGATCTGAAAGAGAAAATAACAGGTATTGCAGTTTTACATAAAGACACACAGAGGTATTCTTGGGAGCATCTAAAATCATCAGAAAAATGTGGTCAATTCCATATAATTTCTCACTCACTATGTCCCATCTCAAAACACTAGCAGAGACATTTATTTCAAAGTAATGTTTATAAAGGAGCTGAAATCTCACAATGTGATGTGGAGAGGTCTTGTGGATAGGGCGCCATCTGCAGGCGGAGTGGGAGCAGTATAGCTGGCATACAACCAGGCCAGTTTGCAGTTACAATTGATTGGTAATAGTTTATATGCTCTGCCTGCAGTGAGACCGGGGTGCTGGAATGAGAGACGCACGCGGGAGCGGCATGCCATCTAATCCCCGTCCTTATCCTGTGTGTTTTGTTTTGTTTTTGTTTCCGTGTTTTTGGTATCGAGTGCACAATAAAGCCTTGGTGCCTCTAACAACGACGGATTGTGTGGTTTGAGGGGAAAAGGACTGCAGAACCTGTTACAGTAAATATCCCAGTATATCATGCTTTGTTACAAAATGAACTGGATATACTGTAGCTTTTTATGGTAGTTGGAAAATGACATAGCAGAATCAAGTTTTCAAAAGTGACAGAAGTATTTAGATATGTCTTTTTAGCATCTTCATTAATAAAGATAACTACATTTTTTAATGTTGAACAGCTGCATCTGGTACCTTTTTGCCCTTTGCAAACTCAAAATGACTACACGTTTTACCTAAGACATGTCAGTATGATCAGACTCATCACTGTATGATAATGTAATTATATCTGATTTCTCCTCCACTGGCCAGTGTGACTGCTTTACTCAGTGTCTTACTACTGTGAAGAAATCCAAATACACTCACGAGATGCTGACTCTCTGCTCTGTGTGTTTGAAGCTGAGATGCACTGATATACTCACACTGCACATCAAGACGTTTAGGAGATCTTTTTGTCCCAATCACATTCTCTGCCTCACAGAAGTATTCTCCAGCATCCCCAGATTTTATTTTATGAATGGTGTATCTCCATTCTGATCCTCTCTTCAAGAATACAGATCCAATCTTCTTATACCAGGTGTACTTTTGCACTGGTGGGTTGGCATCACTGCTGCAGGTCAGAATCACTGAACTGCCCTCCACTATTTGACCAGAGGGGCGCACTGATACTGAGACGCTCTTAGGAGGATCTGAAATATAGAATAACAGGTCCTGCTGTTTTATATAGATGTCACACTGAGGGGTGACATCTATAGAAATATACTGATATGCTGATAGTGAGATGCTTTTGGTAGAATCTGGAAGAGGGAACAATGATTTGTAGTTTCATGTGAAATTTAAACCTGACTCAATCATACTGTATGTTGTGTTTTCCCATCATTGCATTATGGCATGTTTTCAGGTATTGAAGTTTCATGCAATGCTATAATGACAGAACATTTGCATGCAGCATAGTATAATCTGTACAATTTAGCTGAAAAGTATAGTTAAGTATAGTAACTGTGAGATTTTAAGAAGTTTGGCCTCTGGTACTCACATCTCACATTAAGAGCCACTGCAGGGGAATGAAGCTCATAGCCTTTCACAGCACAGGTGTAGCTGCCTCGGTCTTCACTGCTGGCTCTGAACTGGTGACTCTGACCAGTGAAGGGCAGAGGAGCTCCGTCCCTGTACCAGATGAAGGCTGGGCTGCCAGTCAGAGTGCAGGTGGTGCTACAGGTCAGTATCACACTCCGTCCCTCTGTGACTGTGTCAGGATTCAGCATCACCTGTAGATCTGCAAATAGCAAATTAAACCTGTAATAAAGCTACCAGTCATACTTGTGGGTAGAGAATCCTCTGAGTTTATAGCATAAAATAATTACCAGTGACTTCCAACGCGACACCAGTTTCTCCAGTATATCGATCACATTCATTCAGGAACCTGAATCTGTATGTTTTTGAATCAGTTTCTCTCAGTTGGTTTATTCTGAAAGTGCAGTCATTGTTCTGATTCCCCAGGTACTCCACACGGTGAGAATACTCTGGGTCCTTGGACAGGTCCTCAGGCTCCTGTGGCTTGTTCCAGTGAATAAACCAGAATGTTTTCTGCACTGTGTGAGATGTGGGATTTGAGTAAGAGCAGCTCATGTCTACTGAAGACCCCTTTAAGGCACAGATTCCCTCAGGGGTGTAAGTCACTCCCCATCCCGTCTGGCTCAGAACACCTGAAAAATACAAAAACACACACACACACACACACACACACACACAAACACACGCACACACACGCAGACACACATACACACGCACACACACACACACACATGCAGACACACATACACGCACATACACACACTCACACAGGCGCGCACACACACACATGCGCACACGTACACACGAACACATGTATACATACACATACATACACACACACATGCGCACACATACACAAATGCACGCACACACACATACACACACACACACACACACACACACACACAAAATGCACGCACGCACACACACAAACACACTGCTCAGAAATCCTTTAAAACACAGATGTGTTGACAACATGACAGATAAGGGATTCAATTAACAAAACTTTAAAACAATTGCACCTAACTTCTCCAAAACTATGGAACATCAAAAATTGTACTTGTATTTCAATACTAACTGATGTCAGTAGATGGCAGAGGCCCGATCAATGTGAGTTTCACAGGTACAGGAAGTCTTGCTTAGTAGCTCAAAATGACTACATGTTTTAGTTAAGACATGTCAGTATGATCAGACTCATCACTGTATGATAATGTAATTATATCTGTTTTCTCCTCCACTGGCCAGTGTGACTGCATTACTCAGTGTCTTACTGCTGTGAAGTTACCCAAAGACACTCAGGAGATACTGACACTCTGCTCTGTGTGTCTGAAGCTGAGATGCACTGATATACTCACACTGCACATCAAGGTGTTTAGTAGGAGATGTTTTTCTCCCAATCCCATTCCCTGCCTCACAGTAGTATTCTCCTGCATCCTGCCGTGTGATGCTTTCAATGGTGTAACTGGATCCTCCCCATGAGAGTTCAGCTCTATTCTTAACCCAGGTGTGTCTATGCGCTGATGGGTTGGCATCGCTGCTGCAGGTCAGAGTCACTGAACTTCCCTCCACTATTTCACCAGAGGGGCTCACTGATACTGAGACGCTCTTCGGAGGATCTGAAAGAGAAAATAACAGGTCCTGCAGTTTTAAAAAAAAGTCACACTCATCACTGTATGATAATGTAATTATAACTGATTTCTCCTCCACTCTCCTCCTCCAGTGTGACTGCTTTACTCAGTGTCTTACTATTGCATTGTTTCCTAAAGATACTCAGGAGATACTGACTCTCTGCTCTGTATGTCTGAAGCTGAGATACACTGATATACTCACACTGCTCATCAAGATGTTTAGGAGGAGAGGTGTCTGTCCCAATCCCATTCTCTGCCTCACAGTAGTATTCTCCTGCACATACACACACACGCACACACAAGCACATACAGACACACAAACACATACGCACACACACATACGCAAATACACGCATACACACACACACACCCACAAACACACTGCTCAGAAATCTTTCAAAACACAGTTGTGTTGGCAACATGACAAATAAGGGATTCAATTAACAAAACTTTAAAACAAGTGCACCTAACTTCTCCAAAACTATGAAACATCAATAATTGTACTTGAATTTCAATACTAACTGATGTCAGTAGATGGCAGTAGCCAACCATCAATGTGAGATTCGCAGGTACAGGAAGTCGTGCTTAGTAGCTAGCTTTGCTAGAATGCAGTAGCAAACCAAGTAAGTTAAGAGCAATTGTCTGCATATACCTTCAGCCGAAAACTGTTATGTTTTGCTTGCAGTAAAAACAAACTGCATTCATTAAAACGTGGCACCGGAATACTTGCGTCGTCATTCTAAGAATGCAACATGCACAATCAACAGCTCCGATCATTTAGTACAGCCACAGATATTTACATCATGCCTCTGTCTCAGTTTTAAAGCTGAGTGTGAAGAGAAACTTCATCTTAAAGGTTCTCTCTATTTATTGTCTCTTCAGATGAGCGATGTTGCACTACTCTAAATTAATGTACTGTAGAACATTATTTTATATAAATTATATACATTCCTTAAAGCAATTTAAATGTATTCACTTTGGCTTCTGATTGAGATAATGAAGAGAGACTAATAAATAGGAACACACGCTGATAAATACTTTATATGTAGACTGAAAAATCAGAACTACATTTGGAAAAAAAACAAAACAATTTACCTGACACAGAGAGGACGATTACCAACAAGGTATTGAGGAGCATGGCTGCATCAGATTGAAAATATTTATCCAAATACACATATACAGGCCTTGATTATTATTAAAACTGTGAAAATGAACAGCACAAAGAAAGACTGTCAGAGTATTCTATTAACAATTACTACTCAAGCACACACAGTGAGGTAATGTGCTGCTGATGCCTAATAATGCTTTGTGTTTCATGAAGAGCTCACACAGATTCCAGAAAGCAGAGATTCAAACAGCATTTTACTTGATGAATGTTATTTGTATGGAAAAAGCAGCAATCATTTCTAGTCAGAAAATACATTTTATTTAATATTTGATTCCAGTTTAATCTTCGTGCACCACAAAATACTGTAACACAATTTAGACTAAATGAAATAATATGATAACACACTTACCAAGAGAGAATTCTGATTTGGCCTCAGTGGTTTGCTAATGAGCCATTAGTATAAAACAGCCTTACAGACAGAGCAGTGTGGCTGAATGTGACCGTGAAGAAAGTACTTCAAACTAAATATAAAACAATGTGTTACAGATCTGACTCACTTCCTGAAGGTCATACACGTTTTAGATTTTATCGGATACAAACGTTTGAATAAAATATACAGAGTCTTTGCTTTGTGTCTGGACTGGACCAGTAGTGCCTTTTCAAAAAGACTGGGTAATTCTCATTTCTTTGCCCCCACTGTATTATTGAAATTCAGATGTCAATATTTATGTTCATTTTGGCATATTATGCTTATAAAATAAACATAACTACTATCTTCACAAAAATGATTCCTGATTACAACACAAACTGTTGCTAAGATCTGAGGCTTTGCCAATTCCAATACATCCATCAATCCATCCATTATCTATACCCTCTTATCCTAAGCTGGAGCTGGTGCTGGAGCCTATCCAAGCATGCTTTGGGCGAGAGGCAGGAATACACTCTGGACAGGTTGCCAATCTATCGCAGGGAACACACACCATTCACTCTCACATTCATACCTATGGGCAATTTAGAGTCTCCAATTGGCCTATTTGTATGTTATTGGACCGTGGGAGGCAACCGGAGTACCCGGAGGTACATGCAAACTCCAGACAGAAAGGCCCCAACCCGAGATTCGAACCCAGTGCCTTCTTGCTGTGAGGCGACAGTGCTACCCACTGCACCACCGTGCCACCCCTATTCCAATACATGTACAGTAGAGGTTAATATAAAAGTGACTGTAAAAGGTGTGATAGGCATCAGGCACAGGTAATCACTGATACATTCAGGAGCCCTATACAAAATCCATTACCTAAACCAGATTATTTAATTCAGTTTAGTAAAAGATCGTCCAAGAAATTGATCTGAAATGTACATACAGGACTCATCTATTTTAATAATTGCCCCATCTACAGGTAGATTGAATGTATTGCATCCATCTATCCCTCCTTGGTAAATTTTACTGCCACAAACAGCATGCTTTACCATTGCTACCATACGTAGCTCAGTCGTGTTTATGTTTCATGCATCGGATTTTTGACATGAAGCCGAAACATCAACAAAACGCTGCTGTAGCTTAGCCTATAATCCGCTTATTAACATAAAGATTGCACACACTGTACTTTCACAGAAGATGAAAGTACAGTGTGTGCAGCTCCAGCTTAACATTAATAATATTGTTTCCCCACTAAATGATTGTCAAGTCCATCTATACGCAGACGATACTATTGTATATTGTATTGCTGATTCTGCTCAGCTTGCCATTGAGAAACTGCAGCTTGCTTTTAATGCCCTTCAGGAGGCTCTTGTTAAGCTTAAGCTGGTTCTTAATGCAAGCAAAACAAAATTCATGTTGTTTGCTAGGGCCAGAAGCACTGATTATGATAGCATATTTATATCCACTGCAAATAGTTCTAAAATTGAGAGAGTTTCTGAATATAAATATCTTGGCATCTGGCTTGATGAGAAATTCTCATTTAAATTCCATATAGATAATCTTGTCAGCAAACTGAGACAAAAATTGGCTTCCTTTATAGAAACAGATCTTGCTTCCCTATGATCAGTAGAAAAAGAATTGTTGAAGCAGTTTTCCTTTCAGTATTAGACTATGGTGACATTATTTATAGAATTGCTGCTCCTTCTTCCCTTAAGCGCTTGGACACAGTCTATCACTCTGCCCTCAGATTTATCACTGGCGATAGTTATGGTACCCACCACTGTGTCCTCTATGCCAAGGTGGGTCTGTCTTCTCTGGCAGTGAGGCGTGATAAACACTGGTTTTTGTTTATCTTTAAGGCCATTGTCGGAATGCTTCCACCTTATATTACAAGGTTGTTAGAGTGGCGCTCTGGACCCTATCAAACCCGATCAAATGGCTTGCTTATGCTTAAGGTCCCTCGGGCTCGATCAGAAATTGGGAAGTCAGCATTCCATTTTAGTGCCCCATCCTCCTGGAATGAGCTCCAACAATTGCTGAAAATCAGCTCTCTACCTACTTATGGGCAGTTTAGATCGCTGGTTTTGAACATTCCTGTCTCTGAGTGCATCTGTTTTTGATCATATCTGTGCTGATTTTATTTATTTTATTATTTTATTTTATTTTTATTTTTTATCATATTTTACTGTATTTTATTACTGTTATTTTATTATTTACTATGTTAGTTGCTGTTGCTATATTCTATGATCTTTTATTACACCTATTGTGTTTTAATTGTGTTTGTAATCTCGGCTACATTGAAAATGAGGGCCTGGCCCTCAATTGTACCTCCGAGAATTTAAATAAAGGTTCTGGAAAGGAGTGGACAGGCGTAGTTTTCGTATCTTTGTGTATGGCAGCAGTGCAGTATGGTGGTTTGGGGGACCAGAGTGTGGCTCTGGGAGCTCTGAGGTTGCAGTTTCCATCCCCACCTGGAGCACTGCTCTGGGGCCCCGAAGCAGGTACTGTGAGGTGCCCCTGCTTGGCTCTTTTGTGCAGAGGAGCAGCGGGCGCGGCTTTGGGTGAAGCTGCCTAATTTCAGGCGAGAGCCACCCTGACCACAGACAGTTAAAGCGCTGCTCACTTCCTGCAGCCTGTTCTATTCTTTATTTCATTTCACATCTCTGTTCAGTTCTGGTGCTGCAGCACTGTTTCTGTGGTTGATGTTCATGCGACCTTTTAGAACTTTGGTTTGGCTTTGCCTGTTATACGGTCCATCATGCACATAATTAGTTGCAATTTCAATGCTTATATTTCATAAAAATGATGTTTACTACATACAGCCGACTGGATTATTGTACAGAGATGAAATAGATGCCCACACATGAATAAAATGGAATTAATATAAAAATCATTTTATTTAATTTGTTTTTTTGGCGGGGGGGGGGGGGGTTTGCAGGCAAAACATGATGGCCATATAAAGAAAATAATAATAATCTTTATCAAAACAGAGGTTCAAGGTTCACAGTGCTTTACAATGCTCAATTAAATCATAATATATTGATAGACATAATAAAACAATGTATGTAAAGAAAACAAATAAAAAGATGCATTATTTAAAATAGCTAAACAGACAGAAAGTAAAAATGGGGTCAATATGACAAGGCAATGTAAAATGTCAAACTAAAACACTGTTTTAAAGGATTTTGGACCTTGCCTTTAAAAGTGACTTGAGATTGGAGACTATAATCTACATTAATCTGCATTATATTCTTCCCATTTAATGTAACAGAGTACATGCGCATGTACATGAGTTATGAACGTGTGTGTAACTAGGTTATATAAACATGTAATGGTGTCACTGGAGCATGTATGCAGCAGGGTTACAGTACTTTGGCAAAAATCCTCCACCACAGCTCTTTATAAAATGGAGAATCTAGCAGAAACAGACAGCAGTTCTGTAATGTTAAAGACAAAAAGAGACTCTTTCACCCTGATCTCCATCATTTCTCATTCTCTGCAGATTCTCTCCTCTGTGTGTTTTAATCCCACACTGAGGCCTCGTCAGCTCTCTGAAGCACAGAGTTTGTGTCGCTGGCTGCGTTTGTCACTCTCTGAAGGCTGTGAGACACAGGAAGAGACTCAGTCACACATAAGTGCGCCTCCAGTTGCACTGTTAAAAGGGAACCAGAGTGGCCACACAGTGCTGTAAATAAACAGACATAGCATTTCAAATAAGTGCATGCATAAAGGTAGGAATGTCAATGCAACACTTAGAAAATCACTTAAATCACAGTTAAATATAAGTTAGGTGTGTAGACCAGCAAAATAACTAGATACGGGCATGCATACGCTTATTCCCCAAAATATATAAACTACAATCAAAATGGTTGAGATGTACTGTAGGTGATATAAACCAAAAATAAGCAAATAGCGTGCATTGTATATGAAATCTCATAAAAAACACGTTTTCAACGTACAAAAATGCCAAGTTACTAAAAAGTATTGATATCAAAATGACGCCAAGTTACGATACTACAAACAATATAGGCTATCTTGTCTCACCGAAATGACATAAAATGTATCTCAAAGCAATGCTACCCAATATTTCCTCAGTTCTTTCAAGTCACTTGGCCCTGTGTTTTCTAATCTCATAAAAAACACGTTTTCAACGTACAAAAATGCCAAGTTACTAAAAAGTATTGATATCAAAATGACGCCAAGTTACGATACTACAAACAATATAGGCTATCTTGTCTCACCGAAATGACATAAAATGTATCTCAAAGCAATGCTACCCAATATTTCCTCAGTTCTTTCAAGTCACTTGGCCCTGTGTTTTCTAATCTTACCATTTCACAATGTCATGCAAACTTTCTGTCAGATCAAAGAGACAAATATTTCGAAATTGCCTCATGGAACACATTGAACATTGTACATTGAAATTAATGTATAAATTCATTAATGTACAGAACTGCTGCTGAGCAACGACAGGAAGCACATTTCTCCAGAAAACATGTTTATACTTGCTTCTGAACTGAATTTGAGTACATGTGCAAGTTATTGTATATTTGCTACGTACAATAAATACTGCATGTAAAACACATATTGTACATACATACATAGAGAACTTCTTTATCCGCATGGGGACATTTCCCTGGCAGCATCTTACATTCACATTCACGAACACACTTGTACCAAGAAACATACTATCATTCACGCAACAGAAAGCCTGGGCAGCGAAATACATAGGCCTACATACCAATACAAATTGGACATACACACACCTATTCAATCAATCTTGACTGTGAGAGAGCCATCCACACATATATTTGGCCTGTTCATGTAGTGCATGCTTATACACAGGGCCAAGTGACTTGAAAGAACTGAGGAAATATTGGGTAGCATTGCTTTGAGATACATTTTATGTCATTTCGGTGAGACAAGATAGCCTATATTGTTTGTAGTATCGTAACTTGGCGTCATTTTGATATCAATACTTTTTAGTAACTTGGCATTTTTGTACGTTGAAAACGTGTTTTTTATGAGATATCAGTTCTTTTTGCAAAGCGTTTTATTATGAGAGTGAGAAATGCGACCCTGCAAGAAACGGTTGTGGATTATGGCTATCGTTGTGTGAATGTGCACAGTCTGATGAGCGTGTACCGTTCAGCAGTTTCGGTTTGCTATATATGTAAAACAGTGGCTGTGAGAAAGGATGCAATGGCGTAAGCGTAAACGCATCAGA
>NC_057933.1:82538994-82557764 GCF_018555375.3 Anguilla rostrata | reverse complement strand
CCACCCTTCCTATACCAGGTGTACCTCAGCACTGGTGGGTTGGCATCGCTGCTGCAGGTCAGAGTCACTGAACTGCCCTCCACTATTTCACCAGAGGGGTTCACTGATACTGACACGATCTTCGGAGGATCTGAAAGAGAAAATAAAAGGTCCTGCAGTTTTAATTAAAATTCACACAGAGGTGTTCTTGGGAGCATCTAAAATCATTAGAAAAATGTGTTAAACACCATATATTTTCTCAGTCATTGTGTTGCGTCTCAAAACACTAGTAGAGACATTTATTTCAAAGTAATGTTTATAATGGAGCTGAAATCTCACAATGTGATGTGGAGGAGTGGTGTGGTTAGGGCGCCATCTGCAGGCGGAGTGGGAGCAGTATAGCTGGCTAACAACCACGCCTGTTTGCAATTACAATTGATTGGTAATGGTTTATATGCACTGCCTGCAGTGAGACCGGGGTGCTGGAATGAGAGACGCACGCGGGAGCGGCATGCCATCTAATCCCCGTCCTTATCGTCTGTGTTTTGTTTTGTTTTGTTTTAGTTTCCGTGTTTTTGGTATCGAGCGCACAATAAAGCCTTGGTGCCTCTAACAACGACGGATTGAGTGGTTTGTGGGGAAAAGGACTGCAGAACCTGTTACAGTAAATATCCCAGTATATCATGCTTTATTACATAATGAACCCGATATACTGTAGCTTTCTATGGTAGTTGGAAAATGACACAGCAGAATCAAGTTTTCAAAAGAGACAGAAGTATTTAGATATGTCTTTTTAGCATCTTCATTCAAAATGATAACATTTTTTAAAGTTGAACAGCTGCATGTGATACCTTTTTTGCCCTTTGCAAACTCAAAATGACCACACGTTTTACCTAAGACATGTCAGTATGATCAGACTCATCACTGTATGATAATGTAATTATATCTGATTTCTCCTCCACTGGCCAGTGTGACTGCTTTACTCAGTGTCTTACTGCTGTGAAGTTGCCCAAAGATACTCAGGAGATACTGACTCTCTGCTCTGTGTGTCTGAAGCTGAGATGCACTGATATACTCACACAGCACATCAAGACGTTTAGGAGGAGATATTTTTATCCCAATCCTATTCTGTGCCGCACAGATGTATTCTACTGCATCCTGCAGTGTGATGCTTTTAATGGTGTAACTATCCTCTGGTCCTCCTGTCTCTGAGGATACAGGCTTATTATTTTTATACCAGGTGTAGCTCTGCACTGGTGGGTTGGCATCACTGCTGCAGGTCAGAGTCACTGATTTGCCCTCCACTATTTCACCAGGGGGGGGCACTGATACTGAGGTGTTCTTAGGAGCATCTGAAAGAGAAAATAATAGGTCCTGCAGTTTTGTATAGATGTCACACTTACCTCAGTTAAAGTATGTTTCCTTTTCCTCAATGTTTCCAATATGTCATTTTGTTTGACTGCTATTATTGCAATGCCATCTTTCTTTCAATTTTAAGAATTAACTTAATCCGATATCGTTTCTAAACATAATAACTTCCATTTTCTAATCATTATCTCCAGGTTGCTCTTCTGCCCTGTTCTCATGTCTTCTAAAGGTACATTAAAGTACAACTGCATCACCGCTTTTTCAAAATAAGTAACAAATGAGACTCAGTAAAGTTAAATAAATGAGTTTGTCCTCAAATACTCACAGAGAGTCACTGCTGGGGACGGGAGATTCTCATGGCCACTTACTGCACAGGAGTAGCTGCCTGCATCTCCACTGCTGGCTATGAACTGAAGGTCATGATTTTGATATTTCTGGGTGGTGTGAGACAGATATTGTCCATTTTTGTACCAGATGAATGTTTGGCTGCCAGTCAGGTCAGTGCAGGTGATTTTACAGGTTAGTGTCACCCTCACTCCCTCACTCACTGTGTTAGATTTCATTTCAACCTTTACACCTGAATGAGAAGAAGAAATACAATAACACAATATACTGAGTTATTCAACATAATTCCACATTGTACAGCACCCACAATAAATGTATGAATGCATATTACTCTAAATGGTCCAACTTTTCATTTCAATTAAAGATTGAAGTCAACTGAGACCCCAAAGTCTCAATCTGTCTAATAATGGAATGCTTGTTCTCTCAGAAGAATCTCTTGGTTCTTGTGCATAAATTAATGTAAAATACACAAACTAGACCTCAAACACTCACATCTCACACTGAGAGTCACGGCAGGGGAAACAAGACGCTGATCGTCATTTACAGCACAGGAGTATCTGCCCGTATCTTCACTTCTGGCTGTGAATTTAAGGTTCCTATAGGACTGGGAGAACCTGTAGTAGTCAGTCAGAAGCTGCTCATTCTTGTACCAAATGAAGCTGTTGCCCCGCCAAGAGCAGGTTTCTCTACAGGTCAGTTCCACTGTCTCTCCCCCTGACACTGTGTCAGAATTTATTTCCACCTTCACACCTGGGTGAAGGAACAAAATGCAGAAAGAAAAACATCCAGTTATTCAACCAACTTCTCACCCTCTTCTGCTCCTCCCTCAAAACCAGGTAAACTGTCCTTATTGGAATAATATAAATTCAATAGAGGTGATACATTGATATTATACATTCATAAAGATATCATCATAACAACAGTGACAAAGCATTAGCAATATGATCATGATCATTTTCACAACCAATTTACAATTTTTTAATATGCTTTGACCTTTGATCTCCCTGCTCATGATCAACCCTAAATTGTGTCTCACCATGGTGTGCTGTTTCTCTGTTGTGAATTTAAAAAATCCTTTCCTGTTTCCTGTTCTTAAACAGAGAATATTTTATTCCCCTGGAGTAGGATTGACCATAAATACAGACATGCATTCAGTACTGGCCCGGGGTTTCGGGGGCCCTAAGAGCAATCCTGTCGACCCGGGGTGGGGGGTGGAGTGGGCAGCCCTTTTTAATCTGTTGCCTGGGGGTGGGGTGGTGGGGGGGGGGGGGTGCCCCTTTTTAATCTGTTGCCTGGGGGGGTGGGGGGGTGGGGGGCGTGGCTGCTTTGTAATATCCGTCTTACATTACGTTGTTATGAAATATTTGGTTGTCATTCCGTTTTAAATGACTAACGTTGGTTTTGCGATAGGGGATGAATACCCCATGGGGGCCCCCTGGTGCCCACGGGGCTGCTTAGTTCGCTTATGCCTCGGGCCGGCCCTGCATGCATTATTTCACAGCATATTAAACAGAAGGTGGGCAGACACTCACATTTCACATTGACTGCAGGGGAAGTGACTCCTCCTGTAGCACAGGAGTAGAGATCTGTATCATCAGTGCTGGCTACACTGAGGGAGTATTTATACTCATAGTGTACAACTTTTCCATTCTTGTACCAGGTAAAGGTTCGCCTGCCACTCAAAGTGCAGGTGCTGCTACAGGTCAGTGTTACACTCTGTGCCTCATTCCCTGTCACTTTCACCTGAAGACCTGCACACAAGAATCAATGTGATAAAAAGACCATTCTGTTTTTTATTAGAAAATGATTAGGAGTATTGCCAGTTCGTAGTATATAAAGCAAGTTTAGAATTACCTGTAACTGTCAATGAGACTCCAGGCTGACCAGTATATTTTCCATGTTGGCTGTAAGTCAGGAACCTGAAGCGATATAATGCTGAATCGCTTTCTTTCAGTTGCTTTATTCTGAAAGTGCAGTCACTGTGCTTATCCCCCAGGTACTCCACACGGCGAGAGTACTCTCGATTCTGGGAAAGGTCCTCAGGCTCACCCTCCTGTTTACTGTTCCAGTCATAAATAAACCAGACTGTTTTCTGCACCCAGTAAGATCTGGGATATGAGTAAGTGCAGCTCATGTCTACTGAAGACCCCTGTAAGGCACAGATTCTCTCAGGGGTGTAAGTCACTCCCCATCCACCCTGGCTCAGAACACCTGAAAAACACACACACAAACATACATACACACATGCTCACGCAGACACACACACACACATACACACACACCCAGACACACATACACACACACACACACACACACACACACACACACACACACACACACACACACACACACACATTTAAAACACAGATGTGTTGGCAACATGACAGATAAGGGATTCAATATACAAAACCTTAAAACTACTGCACCTAACTTGTCCAAATATATAGAACATCAATAACTGTGCATGTGGCACCCTGGATATGCTCTGGAGGCAGAGTTGTGGTTCGTTTGGTTGATATTATTTCTGACCATCCCATAATATATTTTGGTTGTTGTTGTATTTTCAGTGATATAACAATTTGCAGCGTCATACTGATTACCTGTCAACATAATCTTTTGTCCCTCTGTTAGCTATTTCAATACTAACTGACGTCAGTAGATAACAGTAGCCGCCAATAAATGTGAGATTCATGAGCACAGAAAGTCTTGCTTAGTAGCAAGCTCTGTTGCACAATAGCATTAAGCCAATCAATAGTGAGTATCTGAGGTATACTGTCAGCTGAAAACTGTTATGTTTTGCTTGCAGTGAAAACAAACTGCTTTCATTAAAATATGTGGCATCAGAATACTTGTGTCGTCATTCTGAGACAGCTCTGATCATTTAGTAAAACCACAGATATTTATATCATGCCTCTTTCTCAGTTTTAAAGCTGAGTGTGAAGAGGAACTGCTTATAAGTTCTCTCTTATTCCCCCCTCTCTTCAGATGAGGAACATTGCACTACTTTAAACTAATGTACTGTAGAACATTATTTTATAGAAATTATATGCACTCCTTTCTCCCTTCTAAAGCAATTTAAATGTATTCACTTTTGCTTCTAATTGAGATAATGAAGGGAGACTAATACATAGGAACACATGCTGATAAATACTGTATATGCAGACTGAAACATCAGAACTAAAAAATATATAAACAATTTACCTGACACAGAGAGGATGATTACCAATAAGGTTTTGAAGAGCATGGCTGCATTGGATTGAAATTATTTATCCAAATACCCATATACAGGTTTTGATTATTATTTACACTGTGAAAATGGAAGAAACAAACACTGTCAGAGTATTTGATATTATTCCAGAAATACCAAACTAACAAATACTACACAAGCGCACACAGTTAGTTTGTGCTGCTAATGCCCCTAAATACTCACACAGTCCAAACAGCAGAGACTCAAACAGGCTGTGCCTTGATGCCTGATATTTGTATGGAAGAAACAGCAATCATTTCTAGCCAAAAAAAAAAAAAAAAAACATTTTATTTTATATTTGATTCCAGCTTAATCTTCTTTCACTACAAAATATTGTGACATAGTTTTGACTAAATTAAATAATATGATAATACACTTACCAGGAGAGAATTCTGATCTGGCCTCAGTGCTTTGCTAATGAGCCAATAGTATTAAACAGCCTTACAAACAGAGCAGTGTGACAGAATATGATCGCACATACAATGCTTCACACTAAATATAAAAGTAGAATGTGCTGATGCAGATCTGACTTACTTCCCCTTTTTCAAGTCTTGCACATTTTAAAAGTTAACTGATAAAAATGGCAGAACAAACGCAGTCATTAGCTTTGCGTCTGGTCAGGACTAACTGTACATTTTTATAAGGCTGGGTAACTCCACTCTCTTATTGAGATTCAGATACCAATATGAATATCAATGACAACAGCTGTTCTTAATCCCAATCAATTGCAATTACGTTTATTTTGGATGTTATAAAATAATCATAACAATTCTGCTTACAAGCATAATTCCTGATCCATTTTGACATATGCAATAATGAAGTCAAACTTTGCATTTGTAAATATTCCTGAATCCACACGCTCTATAAGACAGACATGCTGACATGCACACTTCAATGCATACGCATGCACACGCATGTAAACATGGCATAAGGCCGTGGGTGAGTGCTTCGTTGTTGCCGTGTTTCTGTAGCGTGAGCAAATACTCGGAAACAGCCAGCCAGCACAGGGATTCCACCTTTGACTTGTTTATTCCTTGGAAATGTGCAGACGGGCTATCACTACTATAACTTGCAATACAGCACTGCTTATCGATCACTCTTAAAACTCTATGGAAAGCTGGCTACCTTCCCTCCAACAAAAATACCTGAACAACACTCCCCTGTCTCTGTGCCTTTTTCTGTGCCTCCCCCCCCCCCCCTCACTTTGCACCACTCCCTCTCGCTACACTTACAGAGGCCTTCCCAGTCCACAAACCATTTAAATGGGTACAGCAGTTCAATCACACATCTCACATAAGCACATGTATGAATTCACTTGAGACCTTTATTCTATTCACTGATGTGCAATTAATACAGACATTGTTTCTGTTTTTTTTTTAAATGTTTTTTAAATTTCAGCATCTCTGTCTGTTCCCAGATGAATTTTGTCTTTATTTCAGATCTTGTAAAACAATAACAAATAAAAATATGCATCCAGCTGCATGTGCATGACTGAATTAAAACATCTGTGACTGAATTGGCAATGTGAACTAAAGCTACTAGCAGGAAGCTATCTGCTAATGCACACATTGTTGCTAAGGTCTGAGGCTTGTCCTATTCCAATACATGTACAGTATAAACAGTCTGTAAAAGCAGAAGAGCTTAATATTAATTAGTCTGCAAAAGGTGTGATAGGCATCAGGCACAGGTGAACACTTTTAGGTTCAGGAGCCCCATACAAAAAACCATTACCTAAACCAGATTACTTAATTCAGCTTCGCAAAAGATCTTGGGGGAAATCGATCTGAAACGCTCATAGAGGACTCATGTATTGCAGTAATAGTGCCATCTACAGGCAGAAAAGGTGCACTGCATTCATCTCTCCTCCTGAGGTTAATTTCACTGCCACAAACAGAATGTTTAACCTTTTTTTTTTTTTTTTATTTTTTTTTTTTACAGTATGAAAAAAAAAATATTTTCTATGTATTTCATTTAACTCAATGTGGTGCAGGTCTCACCCCGTACTAAAACATAAATGACAGTACTGATGACATCATTTGCTAAATTTTTCCACTGGGTTCCTTACCCATCCTGTGTCTGCTACATATATATATATATATATATATATATATATATAAGCCTTGTTTCATATGGAAATCCAGCAGGCCCTGTGGGATGTTTTTTTTAAAGTACCTGTTTAGTGCCTTACCTGCACATGTTCTATTCCATCAGCAGAACCCAGGGGGTAACATCTACAGTACACGGTTTACTTACAAAATTCTTCAAGCATAGGTTAATTTTGTTTGTTTCATTAAACGATTGTTAAAAAAAATTCAAGGAATGCTCTGAATTCTGACGTTTAGCAATACAAAAAATAAACACTAAGAATGTCAAAAACAAATTCACCTCATGTGAATTTATACTTTAGATGGGATCAGTTCAGTAATAAGCATAATATAATCACAAAATGTGCACAGGAATGTCATAATAATGTAAATGTTATACAAGTATTAATAAAAAAATTAAAAAAATTGAATTATATACAAAGCTCAATTCTCCAGTATATTTGGCCAACGAATACATTCAGCAATGATAATGGCTAATACTTTGTGTACAATATGAAGGCATGAGCTGTTATGCATGTAAATGTTGATAGAATGCCAAAGGAATGATCCATTCTGGGTACATCTTTGCAGACTCCAATAACCACAGTCATCCTGGTCATGTGACAAAGGCACAGTGATGTGACCTGAGTTCATGAGGAGAGTTTATGTTCACCGGTTTTAATAAATACTTTTAAATGTATCATCCAGTGAAGAAAATGTTTGGTTCTTACCGCTTGAGGATTACTTTGCAGACAATTTGCTGTTTAAAGTTCAAGAAAAAATACAGGAAATGCTCACAAATTAAAAGAAATGTCCAAATTTACACTGAATAACCAGCATTGGTCCACAGTTTATGAAGCAAGATATCTTCCTGGTTTATTTTCACATGTCCAGTTTTCGAAGTGTGCTGTACGGATGGGGCTGGTGACCTGCATGGAGAAAACAGAGCATTTAGACTCTATTAAAGTCACAGACATTCTCATTCTCATTTCAGTCAATCCTGCCTGAGCCTTTATCACATTTAGACACACCTTGCAACATGAAGCACAAGCGGAAGCTTTAGCCACAGAACAGTTATCTGGAATTTTGGAAAACATTACATCACTGTGATGTCACACAGCAAGGAGATGAAAAGAGAAGAAAGTTGACAAGCAGAAAAAACCAAATGATGAATCTAGATCAGCAGAACATCCAGTCCTCATATTACCACGTTCTTCTTTTGACCAGGCAGAGAAGTTCTTAGCAAAGCAGCAGCGAGAGATTACAACATTTTAAAATACTTGAACTGGGCTTTGAGACTGCAACAAACAAGCAACCAAAATATAGAAATAGTGTTCATCAAGGCAACACCCAGTCCTACGAACACATACATATATAAACTGTTACAGATGTACTGAGAAGTACTGGAATCTCAGAAATGCTCATTTGCATTTTTTCTGAAATGCTTATTTGTATTTTGTTTCCAGGGTTTGTTTTGTACATGCTTACATGTCCAAGTGTTATGGATGCACGTTTTTTGGCTATCATTAATTTCTAATATTGTACACGCTGATGTAAATGTAGCACATCTACTACGGTTAGAATCTAAATAATTCTTTATGTTTTTTTCCAATATAAATCACAGCACAACCATCTCAGCTCTCCCCAGTGAGACACTCTGGTCTATCCAGTGAGACACTCTGGTCTATCCAGTGAGACACTCTGGTCTATCCAGTGAGACACTCTGGTTTATCCAGTGAGACACTCTGGTCTATCCAGTGAGACACTCTGGTCTATCCAGTGAGACACTCTGGTCTATCCAGTGAGACACTCTGGTCTGTCCAGTGAGACACTCTGGTCTGTCCAGTGAGACACTCTGGTCTGTCCAGTGAGGGTCGTTCTCCTGCTGACTCCATAGAGGCCTCGTCTGGCTCCAGTCAGAGAGAGCAGTCTATGATAAAAGCTGCTGGAGAGAGATAATAGACCTGACACAGCGACAGTCAGCACAGGTAGTATAAAGGTGGGATATTCTCACCTGGGGGCAGCACTGGAGGGGCGGAACTGGATGCTGGCGTACTGAACACCCTCCTCACACTGGGGGAGTGGCTTTTGAACAGTGGAGGGTAGAAGCTCTTCCTGGTTGCGGGTGTTAGCGGGCTGAACAGAGGCGTAGAGGGGAACTTCACCGTCGTCTCTGTCCGTACCCTGTGTTCCAGTGTGACTCATTTCCATCCCTGAGACGTTGCCAAAAATGGGGCTTTTATTCCCCTGCAGGGTAAAGAAAAGAGGCAGGAGAAGGTTGGGAAAATTCCACAGAAAGGTCCTGTTCATTTCAGTGAGCTCCTCAGAGTGGAGTGAGCTACTCACCCCCATTAACTCCAAAACATGCATTTAACCTGATATAAAAAAACAGCTAATGAATCATTGTTTTCTTTTCAAATTCATGCCATCAGCAGTTAAATATCAACTGAACCAGACATACAAATGTAATACACTTAATACGATTTCTTGTCTCTAACATGACCTGTTTTACAGTGGGTTTTCATAAAATCTTGGAAAGATTGTATACTGAAGTACTCCTTTTATTCCAAAGCATATATTTGCAATAAACAATAGCAATAAACCACCATCACAACAATAATCTGTGTGTATTTATTCATTGGAAACAGGTGAATACAACACATACAGTACAAGTCACTCTCCCTGGCTCTCTGGAATGTAATGCACAGATTATTACATGCACATAAGCAGTATTGTATTGTGTAACGTTACTGTCACATACTGCAACCCCTTTTGAGAAACCGGAAACTGTCCTTTACAGGGGAATACACATAATTAACTTCTGAAATATTTCCATTAAGCATGTCAACACACATAGAAGATCATAACCGCATACTGTAAATCTGTACATAATCTAATAAACCTTCAAGGCACACACTGCTATGCTTTCTACTAATTTGTAAGAAAGGTTTATTTATTTATTTAGGATCCCCATTAGCAATACACAGGTGCTATATAAATAAATAAATCATGTCTCATGATTACTGTTATAAAGCATTATGAGTATTAATCAATCTTCATAACTCTAATTATACTGTATTATGAGCAGATTATAATGCATTATAAGTATATAATGCATTATAGACAGGCATCATAGACAGTTTTAACCAAATTTCCGTTTTTGCTTAAAGAATGCATTATGCATTATCAAAATTATATTATATCCGTAGATAAATACATGTATGCATATATGTAGACTGATTTCATTAACTCACCTGCCTGTCCCCTTCTGTCTCATTTGTTGATTTTCTCCTCCTGATTATTCAGAAAAGAAAGAAAAATAAAAAGTAAATCTACCTTCAGACAAATCTTTAAACAGCCCCCTCTTGTATAAACAGCATTTTGCTTTTGTTTGAATGATGTGTATTGCTGAGGCAATAGTGCCCATGTATGTGTATATTTTTATTATTCAGATGTCATTTGGTTACAGGAAATGAGCCTGAGTTATAAGAGGTTTCTTCCTGTCCAGTAAATGTAGTTCTGCTTTATTCAAACCAACACTGGAGCTCATGGGCAAATTGATGCGCTTGACAAGACTTTGTTATGGTCTGTAACTGTCCACATTCATATTAATATTATTATTATTAAGAACAAGCTTTAAGGGGATTCTGTTACCCCATCATACAGGTTTGATAAACTAATTCGGACACTAAAACGCATCAGTCAGAGTTTATAAAATTGACATCTCAATAAAACAAAATGTCTAATAATGCAGTGGTCTAAGCACTAATCAGACATTAGGGGGGGGGGGGGGGGGTATGGCATCAGCATGATGTAACATAGCTAAAGCTTGACAAAAACATTCCACAAAAATGTACTCTCGTTTTAAACGATGAGTCTAAACCAGACATACAGTAATTCACACTGAAGTGACTACAAACCAACTCATTTACAACCACGTACCTCACGCACACAACACCCAGAAACACAAGAGCCAAAATGGCAGCTACTCCCACAGCTGCACCCACGATCAGTGACTGACCTCCTAAGACAAGTCAGAGAGATGTAGCCCTGTCAGTTATGACATAGCAGTGTTCATTTCATTACATGCCTCACCAAGGTCCTTAAGGCAAAAGTTCATAAATGTTTAAATACACCCCTTATATGAAATTTTAGTACATTTGAATTTTACTGAATTCAATGCTGGCATCATGATACATTTAGTTAAACTGCTCATCATCATTATCTACCATGATCCAATTCGGATTGTAGCACCAGTATCATGATCAGCATTGGTTTGTAGCCTCTGGATCATAATCAATATCGTATAAAATATTGTATCAAATATGTTCTGGCCCTACCTTGCACTGTGACCAGTAGAGCCGAAGCTTTAGCTGAGAGAGC
This sequence comes from Anguilla rostrata, assembly GCF_018555375.3. Classification (NCBI taxonomy): domain Eukaryota; kingdom Metazoa; phylum Chordata; class Actinopteri; order Anguilliformes; family Anguillidae; genus Anguilla; species Anguilla rostrata. The sequence continues at coordinate 82,546,358 of NC_057933.1, read as the reverse complement.
TGTGTCGGCTAGTACAGGAACCAGATATGGGCATGCATACCCTAATTCCCCCCAAAAATATAAACTATAATCTAAATGGGGGTGATGTACTGCATATTGTTTTGGAGGTGATGAAATCCATATATGATTATCCATTATGACCTTTACAAGTAAGTCATACTTTCTTGTCTAGATGAAGGCTGGTCCTAGTTATACATTATTTTCATAATGTATAATGTATATAATAATTGTATGTATAATGACTAAAAAAATCAAACACGCAAGTAATCTATAACAGATTCTGAAACAGAAACAGTCACCTTTGTTCAAAAGAATAGATATATTTCTGTAGATCACTTGTCACTCACCTTCTGTGTTGATTGACACAGCAGTAGAATTCTGACCTCCATGTTTATTCCGTGCCTCACAGTAGTACTGTCCTCTGTTCCAGGATCTAAAGTTAGAAAAGTTCAAACTCTGTCCAGATCCTGCCTGCCAGACTCCAGTGTCATTCTTCTTAAACCAGGTGTAGTTCTGCACTGGTGGGTTGGCATCACTGCTGCAGGTCAGAGTCACTGAACTGCCCTCCACTATTTCACCAGAGGGGCTCACTGATACTGAGACGCTCTTAGGAGGATCTGAAAGAGAAAATAACAGGTCCTGCAGTTTTAAAGAAAAGTCACACTGAGGTATTCTTGGGAACATCTAAAATCATTAGAAAAATTTGTTAAATTCCATATAATTTCTCACTCACTGTATTGCGTCTCAAAACACTACCAGAGACATTTATTTCAAAGTAATGTTTATAATGGAGCTGAAATCTCACAATGTGATGTGGAGGGGTGGTGTGGATAGGGCGCCATCTGCAGGCGGAGTGGGAGCAGTACAGCTGGCTAACAACCACACCTGTTTGCAGTTACAATTGATTGGTAATAGTTTATATGCTCTGCCTGCTGAGAGACCGGTGTGCTGGAATGAGAGACGCACGCGGGAGCGGCATACCATCTAATCCCCGTCCTTATCATGTGTGTTTTGTTTTGGTTTTGTTTCTGTGTTTTTGGTATCGAGCGCACAATAAAGCCTTGGTGCCTCTAACAACGACGGATTGTGTGGTTTGTGGGGAAAAGGACTGCAGAACTTGTTACAGTAAATATCCCCGTATATAGGACGGAGTGTGGCACAGTGGGTAAGGAACTGCGCTTGTAACCGAAAGGTCGCAGGTTCGATTCCCGGGTAAGGACACTGCCGTTGTACCCTTGAGCAAGGTACTTAACCTGCATTGCTTCAGTATATATCATGCTGTATAAATGGATACAATGTAAAGTGCAATGTAAAAAGTTGTGTAAGTCGCTCTGGATAAGAGCGTCTGCTAAATGCCTGTAATGTAATATCATATCATGCTTTGTTACAAAATGAACTGGATATACTGCAGCTTTTTAAGGTAGTTGGAAAATGAAACAGGCCAAACAAGATTTCAAAAGGAACAGTAGTATTTTGATATGTCTTTTTAGCATGTTCATTATTAATGATAACTTCATTTTTTAAAAGTTGAACAGCTGCATGTGGTACCATTTTTGCGCTTTGCAAACTCAAAATGACTACACGTTTTAGTTAAGAGATGTCAGTATGATCAGGCTCATCATTGTATGATAATGTAATTATATCTGATTTCTCCTCCACTGGCCAGTGTGACTGCTTTACTCAGTGTCTTACTGCTGTGAAGTTACCCAAAGACACTCAGGAGATACTGACTCTCTGCTCTGTGTGTCTGAAGCTGAGATGCACTGATATACTCACACTGCACATCAAGACGTTCAGAAGGAGATCTGTTTTTCCCAATCCCATTGTCTGCCTCACAGTAGTATTCTCCTGCATTCTGCGGTGTGATGCTTTTAATGGTGTAATTCTGTTCTGATCCTCTCGAGAATGCAGATCCACCCTTCCTATACCAGATGTACCTCAGCACTGGTGGGTTTGCATCACTGCTGCAGCTCAGAGTCACTGAATGGCCCTCCACTATTTTACCAGAGGGGCTCAGTGATACTGAGACGTTCTTTGGAGGATCTGAAAGAGAAAATAACAGGTCCTGCTGTTTTAAATAAAAGTCACACTGAGGCGTTCTTGGGAGCATCTAAAATCATTAGAAAAATGTGCTCAATTCCATATAATTTCTCACTCACTGTGTTGCGTCTCAAAACAATATCAGAGACATTTATTTCAAAGTAATGTTTATAATGGAGCTGAAATCTCACAATGTGATTTGGAGGGGTGGTGTGGTGAGGGCATCATCTGCAGGCGGAGTGGGAGCAGTACAGCTGGGTAACAACCACACCTGTTTGCAGTTAGAATTGATTGGTAATAGTTTATATGCTCTGCCTGCAGTGAGACCGGGGTGCTGGAATGAGAGACGACGCGGGAGCGGCATGCCATCTAATCCCTGTCCATATCGTGTGTGTTTTGTTTTGTTTTGTTTTGTTTTGGTTTCCGTGTTCTTGGTATCGAGCGCACAATATTGCCTTGGCGCCTCTAACAACGACGGATTGTGTGGTTTGTGGGGAAAAGGACTGCAGAACCTGTTACAGTAAATATCCCAGTATATCACGCTTTGTTACAAAATGAACTGGACATACTGTAGCTTTTTATGGTAGTTGGAAAATGACACAGCAGAACCAAGTTTTCAAAAGTGACAGAAGTATTTAGATATTTCTTTTTAGCATATTCATTACTAATGATAACTTCATTTTTAAAAATTGAACAGCTGCATGTGGTACCTTTATTGCGCTTTGCAAACTCAAAATGACCACACGGTTTTCCTAAGACATGTCAGTATGATCAGGCTCATCACTGTACGATAATGTAATTATATCTGATTTCTCCTCCACTGGCCAGTGTGACTGCTTTACTCAGTGTCTTACTGCTGTGAAGTTACCCAAAGACACTCAGGAGATACTGACTCTCTGCTCTGTGTGTTTGAAGCTGAGATGCACTGATATACTCACATTTCACATCAAGACGTTTAGGAGGAGATCTTGTTTTTGTCCCAATCCCATTCTCTGCCTCACAGTAGTATTCTACTGCATCTTGCAGCGTGATGGTTTTAATGATATAACTCCGGTCTGATCCTCTCCGTGGGGATACAGCTCTATTGTTCTTATACCAGGCGTATCTGCCCACTGGGGGGTTGGCATCGCTGCTGCAGGTCAGATTCACTGAACTGCCCTCCACTATTTCACCAGAGGTGCTCACTGATACTGAGACGTTCTTTGGAGGATCTGAAAGAGAAAATAACAGGTCCTGCAGTTTTATATAGATCTCACACTTACCTCAGTTAAAATATGTTTCCTTTTCCTTAATGTTTTCAAATGTCATTTTGTTTGACTGCTATTATTGCAATGCCATCTTTCTTTCAATTTTTTGAATTAACTTAATCCGATATCGTTTCTAAACATAATAACTTCCATTTCCTAATCATTATCTGCGGGTTGCTCTTCTGCCCAGTTCTCATGTCTTTTAAAGGTACATTAAAGTACAACTGCATCACCGCTTTTTCAAAATGAGTAACAAATGAGGCTCAGTAAAGTTAAATGTATGAGTTTGTCTTCAAGTACTCACATCTCACACTGAGATTCACTGCTGGGGATGGGAGATTCTCATGACCTGTCACTGCACAGGAGTAGCTGCCTGTATTTCCACTGCTGGCTGTGAACTGAAGGTAGGCATTTAGATATTTCTGGGTGGTGTGAGACAGATATTGTCCATTCTTGTACCAGATGAATGTTTGGCTCCCAGTCAGGTCAGTGCAGGTGATTTTACAGGTTAGTGTCACCCACTCTCCCTCACTCACTGTGTTAGATGTAATTTCAAGCTTTACACCTGAGTGAGAAGAAGAAATACAATACCACAATATATTGAGTTATTCAACAAAATTCCACATTGTACAGAACCCACAATAAATGTATGAATGCATATTACTGTAAATGGTCCAGCTTTTCATTTCAATTAAAGATTGAAGTAAACTGAGACCCCAAAATCTCAATCTGTCTGATAATGGAATGCTTGTTCTCTCAGAAGAATTAGTTCTTGTGCATAAATGAATGTAAAACACACAAATGTGATCTCAAACACTCACATCTCACACTGAGAGTCACGGCGGGGGAAATAAGATGCTGATTGCCTCTTACAGCACAGGAGTATCTGCCCGTATCTTCACTTCCAGCTGTGAATGTAAGGATTCTATAGGACTCGTAGAAACTGTAGTCGCCAGTCAGAAGCTGCTCATTCTTGTACCAGATGAAGCTGTTGCTCTCAGTCAGGTGAGTGCAGGTTGCTCTACAGGTCAGTTCCACTGTATCGCCCACTGACACTGTGTCAGAATTTATATCCACCTTCAAACCTGAGTGGATTAAAAAAGCAAACAGAATGTAACTCAACACACTTCTATTCCACAGTAGAAAATCCAGCAAGGTGATAAAAATGATTTTTTTAACGGACATAATGTGCACTAATTATATCAATAACACAAGGAAACATGAGCAGTAAGTTGATGGTCACTAAGAGGATTAGGGCCATGCATTGCTTGTGCCAATATGCTTGTTTTGTTATTTTTGCACAGTGGTGGTAAGTAACTAAGTACATGTACTTTGTTACTGTACTTATGTAGGATATTGGAAACTTTGTACTTTTTCTGACTATGAACAATATTGGCAACTTTCACTTTCTACTCCACTACATCGATAAATAATTTATGTACTTTTTACTCAAAGACATTTCTATTGACAACTGCCGTTACTTGTTACATTTCTTGTGGTTGGTCGTCAGCCGAATTTTCTCTGGATTGGCTGGCCTAACGTGGTGAAAACATGCAGTCATTTCCCCCCTCTTTTAAAAATTATTTGGTGGCAGATAAAGGGTCCAGCTTTTCATTTCAGTCAAAGATTGAAATCAACTGAGACCCCAAAATCTCAATCTGTCTGATAATGGAATGCTTGTTCTCTCAGAAGAATCTCTTAGTTCTTGTGCATAAATGAATGTAAAATACACAAATGTGACCTCAAATACTCACATCTCAAACTGAGAGTCACGGCTGGGGAAACAAGATGCTGATAGCCTCTTACAGCACAGGAGTATCTGCCCGTATCTTCACTTCTGGCTGTGAATGTAAGGATTCTATGGGACTGGGAGAACCTGTAGTCGTCAGTCAGAAGCTGCTCATTCTTGTACCAGATGAAGCTGTTGCTCTCAGTCAGGTGAGTGCAGGTTGCGGTACAGGTCAGTTCCACTGTATCGCCCACTGACACTGTGTCTGAATTTATTTCCACCTTCACACCTGGGTGAAGGAACAAAATGCAGAAAGAAAAACATCCAGTTATTCAACCAACTTCTCACCCTCTTCTGCTCCTCCCTCAAAACCAGGTAAACTGTACTTATTGTTACAATATACATTCAATAAAAGTGATACATTGATATTACACATTCATAAAGACATCGTCATAACAACAGTGCTTTGTAAAATCCGTCTTACGTTGTTATGAAATATTCGGTTGTCATTCCATTTTAAATTACTAACGCTGGTTCTGCGATAGGGGATGAATCCCACATGGGGGCCCCCTGGTGGCCACGGGGGCCCTAAGCAGCCGCTTAGTTCGCTTATGCCTCGGGCCGGCCCTGCATGCATTATTTCCCAGTAAAACAGAAGGTGGGCAGGCACTCACATTTCACATTGACTGCAGGGGAAGTGACTCCTCCTGTAGCACAGGAGTAGAGATCCATATTGTCAGTGCTCGCTAAATTGAGGGAGTATTGATAGGGGACAACTTTTCCATTCTTGTACCAGGTAAAGGTTGGGCTGCCACTCAAAGTGCAGGTGCTGCTACAGGTCAGTGTTACACTCTGTGCCTCATTCTCTGTCACTTTCACCTGAAGACCTGCACACAAGAATCAACATGATAAAAGACCATTCTGTTTCTATTAGAAAATAATTAGGAGTATTGCCAGTTAATAGTTAAAAAGCCAGTTTATAATTACCTGTAATTGTCAATGAGACTCCAGGACGACCAAAATATTTTCCACGATCATGGCCGGTCAGGAACCTGAAGCGATATATTGCTGAATCGCTTTCTTTCAGTTGCTTTATAGTGAAAGTGCAGTCACTGTGCTTATCCCCCAGATAATCCACACGGCCAGAGTACTCTGAGTCCTGGGACAGGTCCTCAGGCTCCTGTGGTGCATTCCATTGAATAAACCAGAATGTTTTCTGCACTGCGTGAGATGTGGGATATGAGTAAGTGCAGCTCATGTTAACTGAAGACCCCTTTAAGGCACAGATTCTCTGAGGGGTGTAAGTCACTCCCCATTCACTTTCCCCATGGCTCAGCACACCTGAAAAACGCACACACACACATACATACACACACACGCACACACACAAATACACACACACACACACATATACATACACACACACGCACACACACAAATACACACACACATTACATTACATTACATTACATTATAGGCATTTAGCAGACGCTCTTATCCAGAGCGACTTACACAACTTTTTTTTTACTTAGCACTTTACATTGTATCCATTTATACAGCTGGATATATACTGAAGCAATGCAGGTTAAGTACCTTGCTCAAGGGTACAACGGCAGTGTCCTTACCCGGGATTCGAACCTACGACCTTTCGGTTACAAGCGCAGTTCCTTACCCACTGCGCCACACTCCGTCCTTACACACACACACACACACACACACACAAATTGAAAACACAGATGTGTTGGCAACATGACAGATAAGGGATTCAATTAACAAAACTTTAAAACTACTGCACCTAACTTACATAGTACATCAATCATTTGTGGAGCCCTTGATATGTTCTGGAGGCAGGGTGATATCTGTGGTTGGTTTTGTTAATATAATTTTGGACCTTCCAATAATATATATATATATATTATATATATAGTTGTTTTTTCAGTGATATAAGAATTTGCAGGTTCAAACAAATTAACTGCATAATCTTTTGTCCCTCTGTTAGCTATTTTAATACTAACTGACATCAGTAGATGGCAGTAGCCGCCAATAAATGTGAGATTCGCAGGTACAGGAAATCTTGCTTAGTAGCTAGCTTTGTTAAAAAGTAGCATTATGCCAAGCAAGTTAAGAGTGAGTGTCTGGGTACACTCTCGGCTGAAAACTGTTATGTTTTGCTAACAGTGAAAATTAACTGCTTTTATCAAAATATGTGGCACCAAAATACTTTTTATCCATTCCAAGAATGCAACATGCACAGCCAACAGCTCCGATCATTTTGCAAAGGCACAGATATTTATATCATGCCTCTGTCTCAGTTTTAAAGCTGGGTGTGAAGAGGAACTTCTAAGTTC